>NW_027331885.1:0-300000 GCF_033568475.1 Henckelia pumila
ACAATGTCACCAAGATCACATCACCTTTGCATTGGAAGCATAATCAACCAGCACACAATAGAAGAAACACTACGGTTCATTCAATTTGTTCTCGCGTAAATAAATCATAAATGAAGAGGAAAGAACGAAAAATTGAGTTTCAAAACAAATAATAAATATTACCTGATGGGACAGCTTAGTGGTATTCGTGATGCCCCCTCAATGATTTCAGAATCTACATTAAAAATAAATTAAAAAATTTATAAGATTATGTCTGGTGTTTGTTAAGTACAATCTAGATTATCAAGAAACAAAAACTCATCCAAGAGCTTGTTATCCAAAACAGTTGCTTTTAACAGTAAAAATATGAAAAGAATTGTGAATCAGTTGGTAATAAGTTTATTCCAAATAGCACCTGAATCCACAATTGGAGGAGCATGCTCATAATCTAGGAGAGAATTTGAATCAGGTTCTGGCACTTCACTCATGCAAGCAACTGCTATAAGATAATTTCCTACACAAAAATAAACATTTAGCAAGAATAATTGAAATTTCTGACAATAAAACCAGAATCCTGTTACAAGGAAACCCTAAGCTAACTATACCATTAAATTCACCAACAGCCTGGAGAAGATTCAACCCATTTGTCAGTAAATGAGTCAGAACTGTAGGATTTTGAGGCCCTGTATCCTGAGAAAGACAAAGCATGCGTACAACCAGAATAATTATACTCCTTCAAAAGGTGAAAATGCTTCAAATATATTAATCTTCGTCAAACCATGTAAAGACCGGTTCTCCTCTCCACGCCATGTCCATTCACGAGAAAGCTGCAGAAGAAAATACAGCAGATTTCACAAATAATACGATGAAGAGATAAACTAAATGTTCGTTCCAATGCAAAGAAAAAGAAAAAAGAACAACGTACTTCACTTTAGAGGGGCTAACGAGGCATGCAGATGTCTCAATACTATCCATTTGTCCAACAAATAACCGCTGCAAGAAAAATGAATTATCAGATCAACAAGTAATTGATCTATCCACAGTGGGTGCGATACAAGACCATTTCAGACATTTTGAATAGCACAATCTAAATCAAGATAACGAGAACGACTCCATCCACAAAGAAGTATGTAGCGTAGTAGACATTATGTAACTATTTCCTTTTTTTGTCGCAACAGAAGTTACAATCTGTAATTATCATCCAGACAATTGAAGAACATGACATTGGACAACACGCAAGTAAGCCAAAGATAACTGCAGTTGTCCTAAACAGTTAATGCAACATAATCGGTACTTAACTAGTCATTATCCCAGCTCATGTTTCAGAATCCACTCTTATAAGTTAGCGTGCATCTCATGAATTAGACTAATAGCTCCTGACATAACTTAGGAAATGAGATAAAGCACTGAAATATATCAGAAACAGCATTGCAAGCTTAAGCAAGCCCTGTTGTGAAAAGTTATCGATGCCCCAAATTCTGCAAAACTATACACTTAGAATCATGATTGGATGTGCTTACTATTTTTTCTCCGGGAGCTGACTTCGTATTCTCTGAAATCTGAAAGTCTCTCACATAAGCATCAAACCCAGGCTACAATTCAACCAAAGCGCACCAATACAATCAGCAATCATACTTATGAGAGATTAATCTTGATTATAGTAGAGAAGAGAGAGTAACAACCTTGACTTCAATGTATAGAAACAGATGACCCATTTTCATTCTTGGATAGAATCTGCACACATACACCACACAACCAATACTGTTTTAGATGCACAGTCTATTTTGTGTAACTTATAGCTATGGCTGGGAGTCAAGTGATATGGCATAGTTGATTCTCTGTTGCAGAATCATCTCTCTAGGATTCATTTTGTCCTTTCATGATTTGGTTATTATAGCTCCTCATTACTTGCAAACTTCAGGGTGCGGTCACCATTTTTTTCTTCTTTTTTTAGTGCGCTCACCATTAGGTACGTAGAAATGCAATTTTAAAGACGGGATAATTCTCGTAACTCTTGAGTAATACCAACCAAGAAACAAAACGATTAATAACACTCACTCATACTAATGTTGGCATAAAGTATGTGAAGGATATGATCATAACCCTCTATTACTTGGTGGGAAAGCCAAGTAGATAACATTTCGGTATCTTCAAAACAAAAGGAGTACAAAAATATGTTTGTTTCAAATTTCAGTCCTTCCCTTATGATGACTTAGTAATGAGAAATTCATAATTTTCTGTTAAATCAACTGACCCCCTTTTTTCCTTCACCACAACCTTTCATTTCTACAAGCAAAGAAAGAAGTCCTATCCCTCTCCCAATTCCTCCTAGCCAATAACCACCACCACCCACCAACTGACCCACCCACCGTGACTCACGAGCACAGTTGGAATCTTACAGCTCGTAAATCTCTTGAAATCGTGAAACCAGTTTGAACTGGAAAGCTATTATTATGTGATTTTTCAAGCTTCACCAGATGATTAGTCATAAAAAAACTAAAACAATGGTAATGAGTATTTTACCTTGACATGATTGAGTTGATGACCAAATTAGAACAGCCAGGTTCAGTGTTAAAATTGGACACGTTACAAAAATTGCTTGCGATCTGTGTATGCAGATAGAAAATTCAACAAAAAGTGGCCATTGTGAACCCGTCAACTAGGAAAAAAATTTGACAAACTGTAACTATTGTTAACAAACCTCATTTGCCAGATTACTCAATTCTTCAGAATCTCTATCTGAAAACCACCCAGTTTGACAAGCATTCTACCAAATAATTTGAAGTTCAAGAGAACACGACACAAGAGGATATTATTCTCCATGAGGTGAAAGTAAAATACGTAAAAAATATTTTGGTTACTTGAACATAAGAACATCTCATAAAAAAGTTGATATTTATGATAGCTAAAATTCAAGGTTGAAAATGTCACATGGGAAACTTGCATGCACATGTGAGAGTTCAGACCCTTGGCATAAATACAACAAGTTTCATCAATTCCCAAAATAACTAAATTACAATAACTAAAATGAAAAGTATGGATATTGTTGTTTGTGTGGGGTGAAGAGGAGACAAGTTCAAATTATTCTATTTCTAGGTAAGGCCAAAAAACAAATTTCTTCATAGCTATATCCAGGTAAAGGAATCCAATCATCTACTCGGGATTAATCTGTTACGAGTTAAGAGCTCCTAAAGCAAATGCATATTTAGACAAAAAAGAATTCATTCCATGACCTTATAATTGACAGCATCACCACCTATCCTTGTTCCTTCATATGCATAACACAATCACCATTTGAACATTTTTCTCAATTGTACTTCAAACTTGTGTGTGAAACTAAAACCACACAAGGAATTCAATCATCTACTTGGGATTAGTCTCTCAATAGCTCCTAAAGCAAATGTACATATAGACAAACAGAATCCATTCCATGACCTTATGGTCAACAAGATCACCAGATATCAGTGTTCCTTCGTATGCATAGCACAATCACCATTTGAACATTTCTCGGTTGTACATTAAACTTATGTGTGAAACTAAAACCACAAATGACAAAGCCATCAATAATGTTATGCAAAATTCAAAACAGAATCATTAAAATTAATCTGGTAGCGGCATTTATATAACTATCTATCTAGAAAGACAGTTGTTGTCTCTTATGAAGAGCGCTCATTATTAATGAACACATTGAATAAAACCTCAAGCTCATCCAATAAACTATATAACATGTGATATATTACTTTGCACCTGCAGAGAGTCCCACAAATGAAAGAAAAATATCACACAAGCTAAGCTTCTCACCTTGTATGACACACTTAATAATACGAAGAAGAAAACACGTTGAATCATGAAAATAGCAGGGACACCAAAATCGGTAGATACAAACTCACCTTAACAGAAATCATAAGGACCATGATGACTGCTTGCACGAGGGTATTGTGTTTCCATAGGCACACCTACCAAACACATAATAAGTGATATCAATAAAATACTGTCTCCACATGTATTTAAGCCAAAAATTGTTCCACATTCACAGACAGGGTATAGGCCACGAAAAATGTGAGAAAATCGAGCACATACAAGACAAATGCAATAAAACAAGGCCTTCTTCATACAGTCTTAACTATACATGTTTACCCAAAGAAAACAAAATGATAGCACAAATCTATGAAAACTACCAAAAATCAGCCACATGGAAAAAATGAAAAATATGAAACCATCACATCACCTTCTTTAATAGTGAAGGCAGCTCCACGGCTCTGTTTGGAACTTCATTGTTTGCCATGGCAAAATCAATTTGTCTGTATTTGCCGAAAAGAAAAAAGAAAGGATGAGCATCATCACAATTACATACAAACTATTAGCTGAGAAATCAAACCAGTAATAGGGATTTTTAAATATTCATATAAGAACGAGAACTAGCAACATAAACTAAAGATTTGTAACTGATGTTTCTTCCTCTTCAATGCCTTCATAGAAACACTCAAAAGCGATACAAGATGAACAAATTTATTAGAAAATGTTACTAAACAAGCATGATTGTAGATTGCTTCCTTATACAAAAATGAACGATTGTGAACCAACAGAGGGCCGTGGAACATCGAGAATTTACACCCCTGGTAGTTTATAATCAGACAATCCGAGGATAAACCAAAAATTGTAATGAAAAAATGCTGAACCACAAGCAAAAAATTACATAAAAGCTTCACTTCCTAAAGTAAAAGCATATCTAAAGCCAAATCATAAATTAAACAAAATTTGGGGTTTTAAGAAATCAATCATGCAAATGATCCAGATTCAAGACTTAAACAACCATTTATCAGCCGAGGCAAGAAGTTATTAAAAAACTACGTATTTCTTAAGTCAAGATCCTACATATTCCTAACATTTTCCCCCAGTTTATACTTACAAAAGTTTTGTTACAAACTGAACACATGCATTCCCAAAATCAGAAGATTTAATTCCTGGTTTCTTATTGTCCAGGAAATCATGCTCACCTCTGCTACACATTTTTATTATGCACACACAATTGCATGGCAGGAAGCCATTCAACCGGAAAGAAAGATATAAAAAGGAAAGCAGGAGAATGGTAGACAATTGAAAGTTATCACATGCAACCATGTGTTGCCTTAAAGACAGACAATAGTCGGACTAAACTAAGAGCATCCAAGTCTTTTGGTCAATAATAAGAGTAACAACCCAACAAAAAATTAAGTGAATACAATCCAGTGACACAAAGACTATAGAAACCGCTAAACCAAATTCCAACCTATCACATCATATACAGAAGTAACAGAACACAGAAGCAGTTCACCAAACTATTCAAGAAGAGTCAGAAGCCAAAATAACTCCAAAGGAGTTGTGTTGACAACTTTCATACATACCCAGCCAACTGAATTAGTTACTTAGATTTATCCAATAACGCCCAATTCCGAGACCAACTAAACATAAACTACAGAGTCCAAACGTTCAAGGAATAAAAATAACGTCATGTCCTGGGCACCTGTGATCACAATACACATCACATGCACGAATCCCAAGTACGGAGGGATATCAAGGTATGGTAAAAATAAAAATAAAAAATAAATAAACCACTGCTATGGTTCACAGACTCGCAGCCAGACAAGAGAAAGCATCAATATGGACTACAGAGAAAAGACCAAAATTCGCAAATATTGCCTGGACAGGGAAAGGCAGAGGCTAAACAACTCGGCGGTGCGTACGTAGCCGCGAACTTGAAGAGACAGGCCATCAATAATCTCCGAAATGCAGGAGTTCAACTCTAAAGAAGCGACTGAGCCATTTCTCAGCGCCATTCCACCAACTCCGCCGTTCAATTCTTCGCCGGGGAGCCCCGCCAGCGTCGCCGCCATTCTGCTGCTTCCGTCAGCGTTGTCGTCCTGGAATTTGAAAAGAGGGAGGTTATCAACTTTATTTATTGTTTATATTTATTTCAAAACTGACGTTTGTCGGTCAATTGTTTTCTTTCAATTCAATTCAATTCAAAAAATATATCTTTGTTTAAAAAAAATTATAGTAATTATTATTTATTTATTTTGAAAATTCACCATCCGGTTTTCTATTTTTAAGGTGTCAATTAATTAATTTTAACGCGTAATGCATGAGCAGGATGTACATTTTTATTGTTGAGAAATATAATAAATACATACTATTCTTCCTAAAAATAACAATATATAATCAAGTGGACATGTAATCTTACATAAATCAATAATTTGATAATAAGTTTCACAACAAAATAAAACAAAACTGATACTAAATGTAATAATGTATGAGTTTACTGCTAAATTAAAATAATTTTATTGTGAGTTTGCAATAATTTACATTCAAATAGTAATAACAATTATGTTATCATGGTGCAATGTGTCGTTAAAATTATTGAATTGATTATGATGATTTTTAATAAAATATTGAAAAAAAAATTATATTTTTAATAGTTGAATGTGATAAAGTGGTCGAGCAATTAGTTAACATAGTGGCATAATCAATTCTTTGAGTAGCTTAGGTGTACCGTTTGGTTTGAGTGATAAGATAAATAATACATGGATAAATAATGTATTGTAATAAAAATAAATAAGAAATGATAGTTATTATAGTATTGGATTTGATTGATTAAATATTATATTAAAAAGTTAAATTACTATTTTATCCTTTTAAATATATATATAATATAAAATAATATTATTTATAAGGGATAAGATAATAATTTAAATTAAATGATTTGATTGATGTAAGATAAATTATTGATGATTTGATTGATGTAAAATTAATAATTAATAGATGGATAAATAATATGTCGAAAAGAACGCGAAATTGAATGAGATAAGTTATACATAAATAAATAATAATGGCTACCAAACGGTGCCTAGGAGTACAATAATATGAACTTTAAAGTTGACCCGTTTTCCGAAATTTACTCACTCCCATGATGATATTATATTTTAAGCCAATTTATTATATATTTTTTAACTAACTTTTATTTTTAAATGCTAAAATGTCCTACATAAATGTTCGAAATGTATTTATATTAATTCACTGCTTAGACAACACATATTAATGTTAAATTTTCTTTATTAAATAATTTGTTCTTCTAATATTTTTATTTTTAAAAAAAAACCATTTTTCTCTATTTTTCTATGGAAGAGCGATTTTTGCTAAAATAATATATAATGTGATGAATTTTCACCAACTTCTTTGGTAGAAAGTGTCCTATACGATTATTCAAAAAAAAACAAAAAAAAAGTCCCGTATGGAAATATATAAAATCAAATTTACCACATATATCACAATTTATTTTAGGAGAAAAATATATATTTAAAAAAATAGAGAAAAGAAAGTTGAAAAGAGGGGCGCGGTCTAGTCAAAGTGATGACTAAAATTGGGCACTGGCGCTTTACTGCCAGTGAAAATGCAAAAGTGAGATCATATCTTTTTTTAAGAGAAAGTGAGCTGAAATCTTAAGAAGTATAAATATTATATGCAAAAAAAGGTCCAAATGGGGCTGGAGTCAAACCGTCGACTATCGAGTATTGAATAATTGAATAACCTGGTCCACAAAAATTTTGTGAGGTATAAATTTTAATAAATTAATTAATATATTCGACGTGAAAATTTAAAATGAATGATACTTTTTTCCCGGAAGTGAAACTGATGATTTCCTGAAATCGTTAGGTGGTTGTACTTGTACCATAAAAACTGCAATTATGTTTGTTATTTTGGGATAGACGGGGATAGTTGGTCATATCACATATCAAAATAATTAGGAATGTAAACGAGTTGAGCCGAGTCGAGTCGAACTTTTGAATGTTCAAGCTCGATTCATTTATAATCGAGCCGAGCCCAAGCTTATTTAACGAATATATTCATGGCTCACGAGCTTATTCGAGCTTTTATCGAGCCTAAACGAGCTTAATATATTTAAATTATAAATTTAAATATTCATTAAATTAATTAAAAACTAAATTATATATTTGAAAAAAATATAATATTATTATTAAAATTTGTAATTTTATTCTAATAAATTAATTTTTATAGATTTTTCAATATTTTTCATAATTAAAGTGTAAATTTATAAATTAAATATCAATACTATTACTTTTTCGTCTAAGAGATGACGTACGAGCTTGTTAACGAGCCTGTTCACGAGCTAACGAGCCTGTTAACGAGCCGAATATTGTAAAGTTCGAGCTTGGTTCCTTTGCCTTAACGAGCCTCATTAAACGAGCTCGAACGAGTTTTTAACAAGTCGAGCCCCGAATCAGGGACGGAACCAGGATTTGTTTTTAAGGGGGGCTAAATTTTACGTGCAGAAAATTTATAGAACAAATATTGCAAAAATATCTACTATACATATATATTAAGAAATATTTTAGTCTCTAAATTTATATATCGTTAGTTTTTCCTAAATTTTTTAATGTATCAAATATCAATATCATAATAATGATATAAAAACTAAAATTTATTATGTTAGTTTCCTAAAATTAATAGAGAATATTATATTATATTATATTAATTTGTTTAAAAAAAAGATTAAGCACGTGAGGTTTACCAATGAATATTTTTTTGTTATTTGTTAATCAATTATATTGAAATTGTTATTCATTAGATTAGAAAATTACTACTTCACTATCTTGTTGTGCTATAATAATTAGAAATTATTAATTTATTTCTCGTAAAATTTACTATTATAAATTAAAGTTATATTATTATATAATTTACTATTTATCACAATATAATTGCTAGACTTTGAAATTTATAAAACTCAATTTGAAATTGTATTTGGCCCATATCAAACAATGGGAAAGCTCATGAAGAAGAAAAATAAAGCATTTCTATATATTTTATCAAATCGGACTCTAAGACACATAAATATATATGAATATATATATGGGCTAAAGGTTGGAGCTAGACTGGGCTAAAGCCCAGCCTAGCCCCAACAGTAGGTCCGTCCCTGCCCCGAATAGCTCGCAAATTGTTCGGCTCATTTACATCCCTAAAAATAATTATTATCAATGACTTTTTGAGTTTACAAAAATAGTAGCAATTTGAGGCATACACGTCCTTGTGATTTTTTTTTAAAAAAATGTTGAAATTTATCAATGTTGGATATTCAATCAAAGTCCCATATGAAAATATCATTGGTTGATATATAGAATGATATCAATGGTACGAGCCTTTTTAGGTGAAGTTCAAAAGGCAGAACCGTGAGAATTTATGCCAAAGTAGATGATTATATCATTGTGGAGATATTCGAGTTCCGTCAATCTAACAGTTAAAATGATATGACCATTTTTTTTACTTAAAATCTATATATATATAATAACTGAGTTTTTGCTAAATATAGTAAAATTCCGCCAAAAACTTTTAGCTAAAACAGGAAACAAATTTTATTTAATTTTATTTATATGTTTAATGCACCGAAATTCATTTTAAATATTACTTATTTAGAAATAGTTTTCATTTTAATATATATCTATATATATAATGCACAAATATAATTGATTCAAATTAACTTACTTTATAATAATTTGATTTGCCAAAAACTTACGATTAAATTGGTAGATATTAATTAATACTATAAATATAATAATAAATCAATTTTCAATTTAAAATTTGTTTAATCACTTTATACAAATATAATTAATTATTTGAGTTCATATATATTTCAAAATCTCTTACAATACTATAAATAATAATGTACAAATGTATTATATAACAATTTCTTTCATTTAGTATTTGCTTCATAACAATTTTATACGGAATTAAATTCGTCTGAATACATGCTCCCAACGCCAACAAACAAACTTTTCAAAAAATTATCATATATATGTGAAATCTTCAATAAATGCTATAATAATAATAATAATAATAATAATAATAATAATAATAATAATAATACAACAAAATTTTGAAGATTTCCCAATTATATATATAATTTTCAATAAATGATAAAATTTTTGTAATTTATAATTAAAATTTATATGGGTCAAAATTCGTCTGAAAATTTGCTTCAAATCAAATTTTGAAACAAAGTACCACGTATATGGAAAATTTTAATAAATGCTATATTTCAATAATAATACAACGAATTTAGAATATTTCTCAATTATATATAAAATGTTCCATAAATAATACAATTTAACTAAATTTAGAATTAAAATTTAGAAAGTTTACAGACTTAAGGAGGTTAAATTTGCTTAAAAAAATACATAAGATAATATTATTTGCAGAAAAAAATTGATTCGTTTTAAAATATTTACCATATTTATAAGAAATACTTATATCATTTGAGATAATCTTTAAATGGACATACCAATTTTATGTGATTACATTAAATTCTTTATCTTGGTTGAGATAACTCTTACTAATAAAAAGAATATATAAAGATATTATAAAAAAATCATATATTATTTTTCTATCAGAATTTTTTTAAAATAAATATTTTTCAAAAAATTAAAATTTTTGTCGATTAATAAATTTGATTAAAAATGTTAATTATTTTTTAGAATATCTTAAGTAAATTTATATCAAGGTTCTAATTAAGATACATAATATAGATTTATGGAAAGTCAATATACTAAATATTCTACACGACGCTCTTTTAAAAAGTTTGAAAATGTAATCTATATATATATATATATATATATATATATATATATATAATAACTGAGTTTTTGCCAAATATAGTAAAATCCAACCAAAAATAATTAGCTAAAAAAGGAAAACTAAGACAACTTATTTCTGTTTATGTTCTAAATGCTACAAACGGTTCAATTATTTTCATTCATTATATATATATATATACATATATATATATATATAATTTATAAAGATAAGTCAAATTGCATAGTTTATAACGTTTCATTTGCTAAAATTTACACTTTAAATGTAGAAAAATAAATAATACAAATATAATAATAAATAAATTATAATTTTAAAATTTGCTCAATTAATCTATACAAATTCAATAATTTTAGTAATATGTATATATTAAATAAATGCTTTAATATATAAAATTTTAAATGATTAATATATTTCTTTAATAATATAACCAATTTAGAAGATTTAATAATTACATATAAAATGTACCATAAATAAAATAATCACTTGATTTATTTTAAATTTTAAACATTATAAAAAGTCTTGGTTCAATTAATTTCTTCAAATAATTAAATTAATAAAATACAAATAGATAAAATAGTGTAGACAGTGAGCATTAATTATTAATAAAGAATGTCTAACTTTAAATATAAAACCTAATAATTAAATAAACGATTCAAAACATCTATAAATAAAACTGAATATTTAAATAATAACTTAATTTATTTTAAAATTTAAACATTTAAAAAAGTCTTGGTTAAATTAATACCTTCAAATAATTAAATTAATAAAATACAAATAGATAAAATAGTGTAAACGGTGAGCATTAATTATTAATAAAAAATGTCTAACTTTAAATATAAAACATATTAATTAAATAAACGATTCAAAACATCTATAAATAAAACTAAATATTTAATTTAATTTAAATCTCTACATAAATACATATTTTAGTTTCAATCAAATACATGCAAATATAATACCTCCCATAATAGATTAAAAAACATATTAAAAAAACAATGCAATAATTACAACAAAATACGATCAATATTATCATCTAACAAAATTTTCGAACATATTTACTTTCTTTATACACAGTATCGACTAACAAATCAAAACATTCATCATTATGATTATTTAATTTAATTTAAAATTTAACAATAAAAATTCATTGTCAAAGAAAATCTTTAAAGTGTGAGATATTCCATATTAGATTTAAAAAATGCAAGTTAAAATTGATACAAATATTGTAATAATTTTTTTACCGGCCAATCAACTTAGCAATTAAAATAGGAAAATAGGACTCAATCCCTAACCGTAAACATACAGATAAATTTTATGACTTTAAATAACTTAATAATGCATAAAAAAATTTAAACACTCGACACTAAACAATGAATATTATGAAAAATGGTAAATATTTATAACACGGTAGCTTAGGAATAATATTTACTAACTATGATTGTAAACAAAGTAATAATGTTGAAAAACAAACAATTATGTCAATCAATACCATAATATTTGTCTTAGTTTTCTAAATATAGAACTACCAATCAAAATTTTAAAAAATCAATCAAAATTATTTTTTATTTTAATTATTATATATTCAACACAGATACACATTTTACTTTCTATTTTTCGGACAAATAAGACACATTCCACAAAAGATTAAAAAAAACTTAAAATTGGAAAATTCCATGTAAAATTATAAGAAACTGTGACCAATTATTTCACAAAAGATTAAAAAAAAAACCTGAAATTTGGAAATTAAATGTAAAATTATAAAACATTGTGATCAATAAAAAAAAATAAGCAATATTTCCTTTTTTAATAAAGTATATCATTTAAAGATTTTTCAAATCAATCAAAATAATTCGTAACTTAAATCTAACTAAATGCCAGATTTAATTTCAATCAAATAACAGCAACTAGGATATATTCCAAATTTAGATTAAAAAAATTTAAGTTTAAAAATTTATAATAAAATTGTAATATATTTAAATCAAAATAATTTTTTTTAAAAAAATGAAAACATAGGTTATCCGTTATTGAGTCAATCCCATAAGTCATGATTCTCAAATATAGAGCATATATAGTTAAATCACTCCTCTCACATTATTCTTGAAAACATTTACCATCGAATCACAATTTCGAGAAATTCAAAACACAAGCTCAAATTCAAACTCACATATTTTCATAAGCAATTATCACATAATCATAAAAAAAAAAAATTCAAGATCGGTTATAAGGTTTCCACAATGATATAGCGAAGAACATTCAAACATATGAAAGGCTGCTGAATTTTGAAGAATCAAAATTACTATGGAGCGACTGACAAAATCTACGGATAGGCAACAAGAGACGAAAAACTAACAATCAAGCAAAAGATAACTAAGTATACTTTTAATTTAATTTTTGGGATTGAATTTTTTAGTTATTCATACCGTATATTTAATGTTTGAAATACAAGTTGAAACAATTGTCCTTACGCATCATTTTTCAATCGAACTCCTTCTGCTTATATGCATCTGAAATTGATATATAGATGGATAAACATCAACTAAAAATGATATCTAGATGTTTATCAATAAATTTTTTAATAAAAATGCATTATCTACCATAGACTTAACTTTCTTGATAAGATATAAGTAATCCTTCTAAATTGATAACCTGCAAAAAAACAAAACACTGTTGAATTAATATTATACTTGTGCAGATGATTATATTAACTAATCTAAGATTCTAAGCTAACAATCACTTTAAATCATTTTCAATATATGCATATATCGAATCCTTCTAAGAGAACATCTATAAAATAATTGCCTAAAATCGTTTATAATTAAAAGCAACATCTCAAAGTGTTGATAAATCAAGATGTAACATACATAACATGATGCAAATAATCAATATAAAGAATTAACATATAATAAAGCTGTTTTCAGCCAACATAAATTAAGATGGTATTGACAACATCAAAATATCCATTAAGTGAGATCACAAATGGTATGATATTTTTTTCATGCGTTATTTTTTGTTATTTGTCTACTCAAATTATTATATTTGTTTTTTTTAACATCGGTATACGTGCAGCTACTTCATCGAGCTTAGTTGATATAGATTCTTCTTCTTAAATGCCTAGCAGCTCAACTAAAAATAAATCAGATATGATTGATCTAACGATTGATGATGATTTCTCTCTCTGCTGTTAATACTGGCGACAAACTGTCGTTTGTTTATCAATATAATTTTTTAATAACTACACGTGTTTTTTTTTCCTAATTTTAAGACATTATATTTAAAATATAAGTATAATCATTAATTAATAACGTTTTTTTTTTTTTGCAGTTGAATTTGATTCAATTCAAATAATTAAGTTAACATATTGGACATTCAACATAGTCATGACAATCTCGACAAAAATATCTCAAAATAATCCATTGGTAAAATTATATTATATTGGTTTTATGTTGTTTTAGTTTAAAACAAGTTTATGTTGTTTTATTCAAATTTATAAAAGAATTTTTTTTTATTTTTCAGTTATAACATATTTAATTTTTTTATGTTACGTATTTTTCATTTTTTTTTGTGGAATATGTGTGTGTTAACAATGTCCTTTTTTATATAGATTACTGGGATATAGAAAATCCAATATACAGATGTGATTTTTGTGGTGCGATATTCTGGTATGAAGAAAGGTTATGCAAGGGAAAATACAACTTTCTTCTTTAAAAAATCTCAAAATCCTAAATACTCCATGTGTTGTATGCAAGGAAAAATACAACTTCCTCCTTAAAAAAAACATCATGAAGTATTGCATGATTTTTTAAATGAAGTGGATGATAAAAGCAAACATTTTCTTGAGAATATCATATCGTACATTAGTATGTTTTATTTCACGTCGATGGAAGGGAAGATAGATTCAAGTTTAAATCAAGGTGGCTCCACTTCAGTGTTTAAACTTCATGGTCAAAATTATCATTTAATTGGAAGCATATTTCCATATGAAGGTGCATCTCCGAAGTTTGCGCAGTTATATATTTATGACACAAAAAATGAAATTACTAATCGAATTTCTACTGTCAGATATGCCTTAAAATATGTCTTATTTTGTATTTATCGTATTTGTCAATTTATTAGAAAATATTCATTTATATCGAATAAACATATTTTTCAAAAAAAACAGCGACACAAATAATCTGCATCTGGAGATGGTCTCTGATTTGAAGATCATGTTAGATGAAAATAATGTTTTGGTCAAGTCTTTTCGGATGATCAAAGAAAGAATGATGGTAGAAGTACAATCCGATATTAAATTACAGCTGATTGGGAGAATAGATAAGGATGGAAAACGATATAATCTTCCTTCTATTTCCGAGGTTGCTGCATTAATCGTGGGATATTTTAATGAGGCTTTGGGAGACAGAGATATTTTAGTAGAAACACAAATTGGTCAACTAAAACATATCAATGAGTTGAATCCTGCATATATCTCTCCAGTATCCTATACTTTTCTTCCTATGGTGAGGATGGTTATCGAGAAGATATTCCATTCTCAGAATCCAAGTCAAGTGTTGGAGGTAGAAAAAAAGTGAGTATAAGAGAATTTTTGCCTATCGACTGCATGATAGGGACATCGAATTTTCAAGTATTTTGTCTTTGAGAAAACTTTTTCAACAATTTATTGTTGATGCATACACAATGGTTGAATCTGGAAGGTTGACATATGTTCGGATGCATAAAAAACAATTGAGATGTGAAATGCACAAAGGTTTTTATGATGCGCTTTTGCGTGGTGAAACAAATGCATCTACACAAAGAAAACGTATTATCTTGCCTTCTTTTTTTACTGGGAGTGCAAGATATATAATTCAGAATTACCAAGATGCCAAAGCTATATGTAAGTGGGCTGGATATCCAGATTTGTTCATTACATTTACGTGTAATCCAAAATGGCCAAAAATTATGAGATTTATCGAGGCTCGAGGATTGAGAGCCGAAGATCGTCCGGATATTGTCTCCAGAATCTTTAAAATGAATTTGGATGTCTTGATTAAAGATGTTCGAAAGAATACAATATTTGGAAATGTTAAAGCAGGTGTAACATTTTTTTAAATATAATGTTTCATATATTTCTTATCTTATGATGATAATTAATACCTTTTAGTACATACAAATAATTAATTTTTTAAATTTGTTAATATTTTACTTTTATATTCGAAATATAAATTTAATCCAATTTAATTATATTATACACAAGATATAATTCGTGCATCGCACGGGTGAAATACTAGTAATATAATATAATAGAGATGATGGAAAGAGATTTTTAGTGATACATAATAATATTCTAAAATCAGTTTAAGTTTAATGAGATGGAGGGTCTTTTTTAGAAACCAAAAATTATACCATGAACTTAATTTATAAATATAAGTTGTTCATGCATTATTATTAAGAGAGAAATATGAAAGATAATGAGAAGGTGGGGAATAAGCATTCCACTAAGAACGGTTTTGCATTAAAAAAAAAAGTTTACCTTGAAAACCGTTCCGATTATAGATTACTTGCAAGAATTGCACAGGAAAAAATATTACATTTATATGCAACCCTTGACGTGTTACTTGATAGCCAAGGAAATATATCTTTCCTTATTAAGATTTCTTCATACTTATCCCAAATTATTTCCTTGTACTAAATATGAAAATATATAAACATTTGATAGTTTGAAAATGATTAAATCCTTCTAGAGACTATCTTTCTGCGTGTTACTATTATCCACGTTTTACACTGATCTTCACGGCCAACTTGCAATATTGGGACTCTCTATGTTCGAGGTCGGGCCACAAACTCAAATGTCCACCCCAAATCTAGCTCGGCGAGTCGAGCCATTGAGCTCGGTCCAACCCTACCATGCGATGTGGATGATACTTTTCTCAGCTCACTCACCCCTCTCCACAACCACTTCGATACTCCAATGGTTCAAAAACCACATCATATCTCAAAACTCAAATCCACAGTGTTTCTATAAGTTGGCATTAAAGAAAAAATTAATTACTTGGGTTAAAAATTATTTTCAAGAATTTATAATTGTTAAACTGTTTTATTAGTTAGTATTGTTTAAAAAATTAGAGAGAGAACGGGATTGAAGGAAGAAATTAAGGATATAAAAAATATTAGGCTTTATCACCTACACAACACTGTCGTTATAGAGCTTAACTTTAATTAATATATAGCATAGATTAATTATAAATATAATTTATATATATATATATATATATATATAAATACTTGTCACGTACGTATTTGAGATGTACGCTATATTCTTTTATATAAATGCGAGTTATATAAAGCTAAGAAAACTGACTTTTATATGCAGATTTGAAGACGAGGGGTTGTCGATAATTAAAGATCTACTAATTTTTTTTTTTTTAATGAAACAAAAAGGAAACACCGTCGGAAGCGGGGATTAGGCAGACCCCTACCTGTATATATAAACATAAAAAAGCAGTACAAAACCTAACGGAGGAGGGGACTAGACCAAGACCTCCCCAAAAGGCTATACAAATGTAATAGTAACATCAGAACAACTAGGGTATCGGAAAAAATACAACCAGAACATCCATAGAAAATAAGTAAATACAGACAAAATCAATGACAGCTAACTAAGTCATCGTCAGCAGTCGACCTGTGCAGTAAAAAGCTAGTAGAGATCCACAACTCAAGGCCAGCAAAATCAAAATCCGACACTGAGGCGCGAAAAGTGGGTGGCACCATCCAGAGCTGAGCAAAAAATCAAAGCTATGCTAGAGATATGTCCAAAAGTCACGATCAGCTGGGAAGTCACTATACATCAAAGGCCGCTAGGAAAAAGGAGGAGCGACCGCAAACCAGCAGACCCGGAGCAAAAAATCAAGAAAATGGCGAAGGAAACTCAAGCCATATCCTAAATCCCAAGAAGACTGGAAATCCAAAAAGCAAGGGGCGCGAGAGGCCGCCCACAAAACAACCATCCAACAGCAAGAACCAGGCAAGGGGAACCACAGTGAACACCTGGCAAATCCATCTCCCTGAAGAAGCAAAGCGAGCGACAAGGAAACAAACTAACTCCAAAAAACTCCGAAAAAAGGCCGGAGAGCTGTACCTGCAAAGAAAAATAAATAGCTACATATATAAATAACTCTAGGCGAGCCTAGAGAGCCTAGAGGAAAAAAAGGTGGAATAAAAAGAAGCCCAAGAGAAGCGGCGAAAAGGGAACAAAAAGCTCTAGGTGAACCTAGATCTAAGACAGGGGAGCCCGGATAAATCAGAACGGGCCAAAGCAGCGATGAGAGTGGTTAAAGGGACACCAATCTCCAACAAACACTGCCTATAATCACGAGCCTGCCGCGCCAACGCATCCGCAATCGAATTCCCTTCCCGATAGATATGCGAGAAATGAACCGGCCTATTCCGCACCAGACACGCGTCCTCGAAACAATATGATCCAAATCCCAACGACATCTCCGAGATCTAAGAATCTGAATTATATTTTCTTGATGCAAATTATCGAATGAACTTATGAATCTCATATCTAATATCTAATTAATTAAACGTCGTGGCAAACACATATATACACACACATGTGGGGATTGGATCGAGTATTTGAGTAAAAAAATAGATGAATGTTTGACCAATGATCAAGAGTTCGATTTTTATACCAACATTTTCTTTAGTAGTCTTGTTACACATGGTGATCTGCCAAGTGTTTTACTTGGTTAATTTGTCTGATGTGTTAGTCTATCATCGATCCTATCTCATGTTCATGATAATATAACGATCTCAGGTTAATTTGTGGATTTACTTCACGTTCACAATAAGATAACGATAGCGATAGCATATGATTCTTCGTCACAAAAAAAATAAAGCATGTGATATATAATCATGATCAAATGGACTATATATATTCCGATCCATGCCGAAAGTATATTATATTTGCAGAATCGATTTTGACACCCACTATATATCATGGAGTCAGATCGCAATAAAGCACGTAAAACATGTAGCCTGAGACAAATAGGGGCGGTAATATATTTTAAAATAAATGTTTAAAAATGTGTAATAAATATTTATCTATCTCAATTAAAGGGAAGGATTTACGAGTAGCTGCTTAAAATTGTTAGAAAAATGGTTAAAGATTACATTTGCTCAACTCATACCAAATGCATAGCAAAATTAACGCTCAATATACAATGCTAGCTAATTGATGAAAAACGGTTAATTAGAGCATTAGCGTATGCAACTAATGGTCCACTCACATCCTCGTATATTGGGTTCGCATAAAAATCCTGGACACTACATGATATAAAAATAAATAAATATAATTAGATATACGCTTTGAGTATGATCATCTTAAGAAAAATGATATATGACGACAGGTGTATTTATGCATGTATTCAAGATCAAGATAATTTAGTAATTTTCAATGTGTAACTACCGTTTGAGTGTCACTAATAATTATATATTCTTGTATTAATAAAGCAACATTGGTGTACGTACAATAATTGGCACCGTAGATTTAGATCGACCCCATTGTACGTAATGGGGTTTTTTTTCATATTATTTAAATGAAAGAACAAAATTTTATGCTTGTGCACATCGATGTGTATGCTCTTCCCAAAAAAAAAAAAAAAAAAAAGGAAAACCATCAAGAAAACATTTGATCAAGCAATGATACAATGGCCATAGCAACCCCCGAATCCAAATATCCCGGACTAACGCTCAAGACAAAAACCTCTAAACCAAAAGATACGCCTCCCGCTACATCTTGTTTCCTCTTGATCTCCGCTACGACCCTCTTGGATTCGTCCAGTATCTTGCACATGCGATGCGTGTACGTCCCCTCGATCGTGTATGCACGTTTTTTCTTGTCATATATCCCGTCGTACTCGTATACATATGCAAGAACTTTCGAACTTTTCTCCAGAATGTTCATGTTTTTCCTCACGTGAAAGATGGGTTTACTCGATGAGTTGTTGCCCACTTCGCCATCATACACAAGCCAGCTGCAGTCCACTAGCCTCAGCTTCTGCAAATTAATTAAATCAAATCAAAACATGCTTATAAGTTATATACAGTAAATTTTCATATGATTTTTTAGTACTCGATCGTCCAAATTCAATTATTTCAGTTCACATGGTATAACTACATTTTATATGCCTGCAAGATAACGTTCGATTAAACTTATAAGGAGTCTTTACAACATCTAATTAAAAATTAAATTATTAATTTTTTTCTTAATAAAGTTGCGAATACTCTTTTACTTTGTTTGAAATTACTAAATTTCGAAAATTGAATTCATTTCTCTTAAATTCAATACCTTTTTTTGGGAAAAGAGTCAAATCGATCTTCTAACTTGACATCTTTTTTTTTTTAGTCGTATAACTAATTAATCAAACTTAGATATTGATCTTTTAACTTTGATTTGTTGGTTATTTTGGTTTTTTTTACCATATATAGTGTCTATTTTAACTAGAAATTATTAATTAAACTATAAAATTCAATGAAATGACAACAAATTAATTTGAGAATTTTTAATTTGGTGAGAAATAATTTCAGTCAAATGCTATCTAAAATTCCATCAAATCAAACCAAAATTATAAATTTTTCTTAAAAAAAATCAAACTCAGAAAATGGGACGACGAAGGCAAAAAATAAAACAAATTCCCCAACTGTATTGTCATATATGATCGAATTATAGCCTAGTTAGCGTTTTTCGAGTGAAATTGGATACTTAAGTTAAAATTATAAGACCAAAATAGACAAAATTTAAAAATCGGTGGATCAATATAATACTCAAGTTTGAATAGTTTACATGACTAGGTAAAGTTATCTGACCAAAATGATTTCTCTGAAATTAATTCCAGCTACTCAAGTTTGAATAGTTACATGACTAAAAAAAATAGGTAAAGTTACCTAACCAAAATGATTTCTTTGAAATTAATTCCAGCTACAATTTTAGATATTGATTCTCTAGCTCAGATTGATCACTACAACATTCCGATGCATATATAAATCTTCATCATCAAAACTATAGCTAGAATCCTATATATGATTATCCCGCCAGCAAGCGGAGTTAAATTAATTACCAAGTCGAAAAAAAAAAACTAAAATTGTATTTACCCGACGACAAATGGTGAAAATGGGGTTGCCGGAGCCATCCATTAGTACAATTTGATCGGAGCTGCATCCACGGTAATTATCAACCCTGTACACTAAACTGCCGTCGGATCCAATCACAGTGAATCCATTGCAGCTGAAAATAAGCGATTTCCTCCAAACAGTTAAAGAAATAACTGTGCGGTGATCATCTTCAGTATCATAATTACTGTTATTATGATTCTTCAATATCCCTTTTTGTAATTCTTCCGGACATTGGTGGACTGTTCTTGATAAAGATTTCGATAAATATTTAAGCATTTTTTTCTACCTTTAATTATTTCTTTAATAATTATGGGTATATATATAAGTTAGTGTTGTGTTTTACTAGAAAGTATTTGGATATTTATAGGCGAAGACTCCGGTCATCAAGTGACACGTGGGAGCTCTTATATGAATAAGTTATAACAGTATAATATAAAACAAAGGCACAAACATCCTCTCAGATTTGAAAAATATCAGGAGGTGTATATATATAATATTTCATTTTTTACAATATTAATATATTATGCATGCATGCTAAGTGTGTATATCCACACACACACACACACCCCTTCTTAGTTACGGAGTACTATGATATATATATACTGTTTCATCTGCTTAAGCACACGCATTCATCCTATTAAAAATCAGAGTTTTTTTCCTTCTCATTGATCAGCATCAACAAAAAATGAATTTGTTTTCAAAATGATCAAATAAATTTTTATAATAAAGTACTGATTGTAAAAAGTACGTAACTTAAGAAAATAGACACAAATATTATATATATATATATATATATATAGACACACATTCATTTGATATGTGGTCTAATCATCGTATCCACCTACGTGAGAACCGCTGAGGTGTCATGCACTTAACTATTAGATGCGATGAAATATATCGAAGTTGCACATTCAATATGTGAGTGCGGCCTTTTATAGTGCTCACACAAGTGAACATGATGAATATTGAACATCATAACACAATTATAAGTATGTATATTATATATGAGCCAATGGGCATCTGACTCATGTGGAATGGGGTTCCCTTCGAGGTCAACCCTTTTTAAAAGTATGTATATTGTATATATCTTCCCCACAATTGACTCAGGTATATACAATGTTCCTATCAAGTACATGCCAGAAAGGAAAGCTTTATAGCTCTAGTAATCAATAATAAATTAAGAGTAGATTTTATGTAAGATCATCTCATGGATATATATTTATGAGATGAGTTGATCCGGTCAATATCTACAACGAAAGTAATACTTTATCAAGTGTCGTGTCAAATCATGGAGATATGTTATACAAAATTGACTCGTG
This sequence comes from Henckelia pumila, assembly GCF_033568475.1. Classification (NCBI taxonomy): domain Eukaryota; kingdom Viridiplantae; phylum Streptophyta; class Magnoliopsida; order Lamiales; family Gesneriaceae; genus Henckelia; species Henckelia pumila. Next base: position 22,092 of record NW_027331885.1, read on the forward strand.
AAATCGTCTCGTGGAAATTTTTATGATATATGAATTTTACGGAAATATATATATATATTAATCATCGCTATTTTTTAAAATGTATTTAATTAAGTTATAAACTAATCCAAGTTTCCATCTTTAAGTTGAGAAATTTGATTTATCTAAAGATTTCGTAAAATTGTCAGACAAATTGTTTATATATATATATATAAAGAGCGAAAACTGCAATTTTGGTCTTTTATGTTTGTCGCTTTGCAATTTTGGTCCTTTATATTGTTATATTTCAGTTTTGGTCCTGCATGTTTCGATTTTTTTTGGCAATTTTAGTCATTTTTATTCGAAAATGCTTACGTGGCACTATACACGTCAGCTCTACATTAGCACTGCATTGGTGTCACATCAGAAAAAAAAAAAACTAAAATTTCCAAAAAAATAAAAATAACGGACTAAAACTGAAATGTGAAAATATAGAGGACCAAAATCGCAAAGTGACAAACATACAGGAGTAAAAAAACAATTTTCCAATATCAAAGAATATAGAGCACACTTCAGCCTTACATTATTTTTATTATCATCCATGGTTCGGTATATACTATGATTTAGGCTATAGAGATAATGACAGCTCCTGTCTAATAATATGCTACAACACACCTGATGTGTTTTATTAATACAATAATATGAATGGATGTTCCTATATTAAATGTATATTAGGTGTGGTATAAATATTGGATTTGTCGAAGTTAGCATATGTGTAGTGCTCATGTGCTTGATGCTAGGGTTTTTCTTCTTTTTTTTTTTTTTTTTTTTGCGTCGAAATGTTCATCCGAATATCTCGGCTGCCCAAAAAAAACAAGAAAAAAGAAAAAAAAAAAAGACTGTTGAATACATCCTTCGAATAGTACCCGTATGGTAGTATCGACGACACAATTACCTTTATAATTATCTATAGCCTAAATCATGTCTTTAAAAATTATTGGACCGGTACTCATTAAATTAAGAGCATGTATCATGTATGCATGCGCCATGCGTGGTCAAATGAGCGTAAAAAGCTGAACTTGTAATAAATAAATTAACCAAAAGATGCAGTTTTCCAGTCCAACTTCTACACTCTTCTCTCTGAAAATGGCAACTAGATATTAAGGACACGAAGATCCTTTTTGCTTTTTGTACTCTTATTAATTAATTAATAACAGAGCGCCACATGACAGATCATGTATGAGCATTTTTTAACATGGAGAAATATTAAAATTATATTTTTTATATAATGTAGTTTTTTTTTTCATGTTTGATCTTGTTATTGTCTAATATTCATGATCGCCGATAAATCTTTCTCGACGTTATGTTGATACTCTAATGAAAAATAAATATACAATTGAAAAAAAATAGTAATTTAGATTTTAGTGCAGTGATCTGATAGATAACGTGACAAAAATAAAAAACATTCAAGTTATTAGACAAAAATAATAATTTCTCAGTAAATTGTATTTGAATTAAAGGATTTGAATTTGTAAGAGAAAATGATTTAAAATGCATGCATAAATTTTTAAATGACTAGGTAGAATACCGACATAATCTATATCATGAAAAACATGAAATATAAGATCTGGCTTATGCTGTCCTTTGAGTTGGCTGCTTGAAGGGCAATCGAATGGACCAGATCTATTTGCACATCAATTGATTTGATCTGAAAATATGATCTGGTCCACCGTCCTTTGATGTTGGCAAAAATGCAAGCATAGACTGACTTGAAATATAATTCGGGTGTTGTTTTTATAGAAGAAAAAAGGAAAAATGTATTTTAGCAATCAAACCACGTAAACTTATGTTCAACGCATAATTGCAGTAGAATAGAAGTACTTAAAGTATATTGACAATATTATATATGATCATAAATTAAACGGAATTTAATTAATCTAGACCAGAAAAGAAATAATTATGTTTCCCAAAAAAAAAGGAAATAATTATATTAAAGACGTACAATGTTATAAAAAAGTAAATAAAAGAAAGAAGCATACAGGGGCATAGGCGAGTTGGTAAGGCCTGAGGTGACGTGAGAATAAATTCTCCAGCGTTACGGGTTCGATCCTCGTGTGGAGCATATTTCCTGCTGAAATATTGTGGGGGTATGCTCTGGGGATTGGGCCATGTGCTCCCTCCTTCAGGTCCCTGCCGCTCGTGCACATCCCTCGATTTACCCTCCGCATGAGCCAATGTGCCTCTGACTCATGTGGAATGGGGTCCCCTTCGGGGTCAATTTTTAAAGTAAATAAAAGAAAGAAAAATATCGAGTTATTATTTGTATGACACCATTTTTTTAATAATATATTCTATTATATTAGATATGAGGACACACCAAATTGGTACATTGGTGTGACCTCTTATTTTGTTTTTGTTTTATTTTTAAAAAAAATTACAATTACTTAATTTTTTTTACAATTATTTAATAAAAACAGATTGTATAAACACGCAACGTGTAGGTAAAAATTGATTATACAAACACGCAACACGTGCAATTCGACACTAGTTTAAAATAAAAATACTTGAAAATGTTATATATAACGTGGGTAAATTAGCATTCAGTCCCTAAACCCAAGCACATATACATGTTAAGTCCCTTGTCAGAAAAAAGATTTGTTTAAACTCCCTGGGCCCATATCTTTTTCTCGGATGAAAATCGATACAAAAGATTGAAAATATGGTACGAATACATGGTATTCAAGTACTAATTGTTCAAGATCGAGTTTAAAAAATAATATTTGAGTATAAAACCTGAATATCATTATTAATATGAACTTGCAATATATGTTTGAATACTCAAAGATCATAGAAAGTCGGTACAAAACATTGAAAATATGGTACGAATACATGATATTCAAACACTAATTATTCAAGATCTGGTATAAAAAAAAATAAGATTTTGAGTATAAAACCTGAACAACTTTATTAATATGAATTTGCAACATATGTTTGAATACTGAAAAATCATAAACTTGTACCATATCTAACACATTTGATACTCAAAAATCATATATTAATACCATATTTTCAATGTTTTGTACTGTTTCCATCCAAATAAGACAAATGTGTCATTAATATCAATATTTTCTTAGTAATCAAAAATCATATATTTGTATCAGATATAACATATTTGATACTCAAATATCATATATTAGTACTGTATTTCAGATATTTTGTACCGATTTTCATCAAGAAGACAAATGTGTTATTAATATCAATATTTATTTACATATTTGAGTACTAAAAAATCATACATTTGTATCAGATTTGAAACAATTGATACTCAAATATCATGTATTCGTACCATATTTTCAACGTTTTTGTACCGAATTTCATCCGAAAAAATTATATGAGCCCAAAAAATTTAATTTAATTTTTTTTTAACAAGAGACTGAACATATATTTATGTTTGGATTTAGAAACTGACAGCTAATTTACAGTGACATAAAAAACAGCAAAGTTGAACATGACACGGCTTTGAAATTGGCACATAATTCTAAGAAAATCTTTTTAGCATCTAGTTGGTCCATAGTAAATTTAGAAACAAAAATTAATGCAATTCTTGCACGGACACGCGTCCCAAGGTAATTACGAAACTGTGTTATCTCATTTATTCTCATTTATCATCCACTTTCCCTTTTGGGAAATATATATATACAGCTGCGAAATAATAAATAATTGCAATTAATAACTATAATGTATGTTTGTTTGTTTTTTTTTTGAAGGAGTAGAGATTTATTAACACGCGCCAGTCCTATTTTTCACGTTTTTGGATCACTAATAATAATAATATAGCTATTATTTCACATTTAAATCTAATAAAAAAATACGGGATAAAGATGTATATGTAATTTGAACCCAAAAGATAACTCAATCATTGAATGTCATGTGTCCAGGCATACACATCACCGGCCCATGTGAAATAAATTAAATAATTGATAAAGATTAGACCATACACTACCTTCTTACAATCATATTATTATATATTATTTGTTCGTAAAAGTCATGCAGTCAAAATTGTTGTCATGCAATGAAAACGTGTCACCAAGGAGTGAAGGATCCATCCTAGAAATCGCGTTGGCATTTTTTTTTAATTTTATCCAATACGATGTGATAGTGTGACTGTGTGAGGATCAATTTTGTGAACGAATTTTTAATTCGATCAATCTATTAAAAATTATTTTTTTATACCAACTATTATAAACACAGGTCGTATTTTTCTCACGTGTATAAATCGGTAAAATCGTATTATATGAGACTTACTTCCGAAACTAATTTTTATTCCTGATTCATGCTAACCAAACTGTGTTAAAGTTGACGATAGTTTTTCAGTTATTGATAATCTGGGTAAGCGATAAAATCGAGCTTAAGATAATTTTTTATAAATATTGGTGAGGTAAATTTTTTTTTCTTTAAAAAAAATACATATAAATGTTCGCAATTGAGATGCATAAATAATATATAATAACCCTAGACCTATTTAAAGAATACTACTTAAAAAATTAATAATTGACAAAATTGTTAACAAAAATCGAGAGGTGGGCCTAGAATAATGTTTGATGGGTTGGAATGAAACAAGTAACTAAGCCCATTTATCGGCTCAACATCGGTAATCAATTTTCTTTTTTCTTTTTTTTTTAACAAGTAATCAATCTTGAAATCAGTTGGTTTGTCAATTGTTTTTCAGAAAAAATAGGTTATTTAATTTGGAAAGTGCCATCCAATAGAAATTGGGTCTATATATTTTGATATTTGATAGTTTATGTATTTTTACAGTGTTTGAAATAACTAAAAAAAGGTACTATTCTATAATAACGTTTTAGTACTAATTCGAAACCATACGAATCAAAGGCGAAACTTTTGAAAAAAACTATTGACCACTGTGCTTTTCACAATATATAATTAATTATTAAAAAATATTTAAGTTATTCTAAAGAGTTGATATATTTATACTATTAATTAAGAAAGAGAGGTGAATAGTAACTAACTTTGGTGAGCCTTTTTTTAATATGCCAATAATACCCTTAATTAGTTTTTTTTTTTCAAATTTTTATTTATCCTTTTTTTACAAATCTTTTTATTTTATAATTTAATTACAAATATTTATAAAACAAAAATAAATTAAAAAACAAAATTATGATTGTACGAGCACATAACGCGTGCTCCGAGATGCTAGTAATAATAAACAAACACTCCTATGAGACGGTCTCAATGGTCATTTTTTACGGGTCTCTTGTATGAGTTATCCATTAAAAAGTATTGCATTTTATGCCAAAAGTATTACTTATTATTATAAATATGGGTAGAGTACCGTCTCACGAATGAGACTGTCTCACAAGAGTGTTACTCGTAATAATAATACAAAAAATAAAGCCTTCAGGCTAGGCTCTTCCATCCCATTCTTCATAAAACTCTTGAAGAAACTCCTCCATAAACTTGTGCCTCCTCTCCGCCCGTTCCCGCCCTGCCTGAAATTTTATCACCACCACGCACACGAAGAACTCATTCTGAGTATTGCAAAGATTGAATTTAAAACAAAGTGCATATGTAAATTAGAGCTGTCGACCTTGGTTTTCATCAAGTCTTTCAACTTGAGAAGCTTCTCATGAAAATGGTTCACTGTTGTCTGATCGTCTTTGTTCATGTATTTTTCCTTGGACAAATCTGATCGAGGTTTTATCCGCGGGTCATGGAGCACCCTATTCCTATTTCCACCGAACGTGAAGCATCGAGCAATTCCTGAAGACAATGTTCAAGGAATAATAATTCACCAGCATAATTACACCTTGGTCTCAAATTAGTTGGAGACTTGGAGTCGACATTCTTTAAAATTTATAATACATCCGTCTCCAAGCTGGGAAAATGTGATATGCATAAATGAAGTAAATCTTGAGATTTATGCTCATAGAATTTACAAGAGCAAATGAGCGAAGATTACCTATAGCTCCTATTGCATCAAGACGATCAGCATCTTGTACCACCCCAAATTCTGCACAAAAATTGCCTCCTCCAAGCCCACCAATCTCCTCTTTGAAACCTGAAAACATGTTGTGAGCAAGTAAGTAGGCACAAACGCGTGATCAACATAGGAGACTATGGAAGTTCAAAGCAACCACCTCGCTATAATTTCTTTTTTAAGAATATAAAAACAATGTTCTTATCTCTATCTCATTGTCACCGCATTTTATGCGTAACTAGATAGCATGTTTTTATCTTGCTTTCAACTTCATTTGCTCTTATCTATTTCAGGTCTTCAGCTATGCATGATCAATGAATGAACTTAATAAAAGAAAGATCTCTTATTTTCCCTAAAAAATTCTCAACTTCTGCAAAGTAACTAGAAGAGGAAACCTCAAATTATATATAACCTTTTGTATTGTCTGCTCGGAGATCAAAACATGCCACAAAAGAGATTAGTAAGAAGAACAGGCAAATGGCGAAGAAAGGAAAGATCTACCCATTCCATTTATGATGCTCAACGTCCTTGTCTTGATATTTTCATCTACATGTTCCTTGACCAGAAAGTCCTCGACAATCTTGCCTTCAGATGGATCTCTGGATGACAAAATATTGTAGCAGAAAGAGGGGAAAAAATAAAAAGGAGCACAATGAAACAAACGTGAAAGGTGGTTAAGGATTACATTGAATAACCATTCAAAAACCTGAGTTATAAAAGCTGTCACAAGTATTGGATATTTAACCTTTATAAATTATAATGCAGTAAAACAAGTTTTTGGTTTCAAAAAAAATAAAATTTCCACCATGAAAAGCTTCCGATGGTGTCATAGAAACATGCTGCTTTAAGATGGGAACAGAACAGCAAAATGAGCTGCTAAACAAGACAGAGAACACCAACCTCATGTATTTATAATCCCCTGCATTAGATTTATCCAATGAAATGGTATCAGGACTTCAAAGATAAGAAGACACCATAGAAGTAGGGGAAATAGACATCTTAAACACTCAAAGGTGTAGTACACACTTGAATGGAATTTTAAAGTACCAAGAAAAAGGAGAATTTTCCGAAGCAACTATGCGGAAGATAAGTACAAACATGCCTAAAGTTTTCCTTAAAGAGCTATAAGTCCATACTCATTAATTAGCAACGGTCATCACTCAGAATATTTACATGAAACAAAGCACAGGTTTCAGCAAATCACAATGAAAATATTTATCAAAAAGAAAGAAAGATGTGAAGCTAGAAGAAAGGAACATAAGGAATGCCACCTATTATCCTGTCTTTTTGTTCCAACCCAGCTAAAAACAGAAGGGGTTTATAGCTTTATTTTACTTTGCAACGTTACTCGTTAATGCTTCGAAAAGTTATTACCTATGTCATGCAGAAGTGCGGCTAACTCCACCTGAAGAGAAAGAACAACAGATTGTGCAAATGAATAAATTCATAACGAACACATAGGTTACTGACTACTGTAACACACATACACAAGCATGTGTCTGCACACACAGGATCAACGCACAAGAAAATTTCATTGATAGCTTCTCTAAGCCGTCAGATGACATATCAATCATCGCAAGAAATTCATGACAGATCATTTTAAAAATGGCTGCAAAGATGCTTGATTTATTTATGGACTCAACATCAAGCACTTTAGATGTATGCACTAGGTAAACAAATTTTCAAAGTTGAGAAAAATAGAAGTGTTTGGCTCAGCATTTTCAAGTTTCAGCAACAACTACTGTTTTGTGTAAATATATATTACCAGATTTTCAAGAAAAGGTAGATCAAATTATATACTGATCCACATCCAAAAGACGGGAAGAAAGCAAGTCCCCTTCCCCTTAAATGAAACCATATACAAATTTCCATGCCAATTGCCTACAAATTCAAGGTATGCCCTCCCCATAATTTCTCTCTTTACGTATATCATGCAAAATTTTTTACTCTAAAACTGTGCTGGTGGTTCCTCACAAAAAAGAAACAACTTTTAGCATCGAAGATTTAATATCCTGCAACCAAACATAGGTCGGCCTTTTTTAAAGCAATCTCTTCAGTCCATTTCCAAGAAACTCCCAAAAGAATAATCACAAGTAAGCAAATTCTAAAGAAACAAAAATAGTATGGTTACTAACAGTTAGCAAGGAATCCGGGGAAGAAGCGAGGCCCTCTTGACGGGCGAGAGAGAGAGCGAGGTCTCTGACTCTGAAAGCGTGAGCGGCGTCGTGGGAAGCATCGTTCCCTTTCATGGCGGATTTCACCAAATCCTCAGCTTTTACTATGATTTCAAGCTTCTCCATTTTCGCTATTCACTCCTCACTCCTCACTCCGTGCTGCTGATACCAAATGAAAGTTTGATTCTACGTCACAGATCCGACCCGGCCCGGTCCGGCCGGATTCACTTATGTTGGAAATTTAATAATTTTAAACAAAGAAATATTATTGCATGTTAATTTTTTTTAATTTATATTTAATCATAACAAATTAAAATTAAAATTATTTTGATTTCAACCATATCACTGTGAAGTATTCAATCATAAAGCTAAAATTAGATAAGTGCATATATAAGTATATTTATATATCAAATTATATATTTTTTTTGAAGATTTTTATCTAATTATATTATATATATAGTTCGGAATGGATTTTATATGAGGTTGACTTTAAATCAGATTCATTATCATTCCTAATCGACCTGCATGTTTCATTTGAAATTATAATGAAAAAAATAAATCAAATCATTTTTTTTTAAAAAAAATCAAGCCAATTATTATATGTTTCCCAATAACCATAAAAAAAAAAAATTTGTTTCCCAATAGCACCACTCTCGAACGAACACAACATTTTCACTTTTCAGCTCAAGTATATAAAAAAATTGGATAGATTCAACATACCATTAATATTTTGTCTTAAGTATATATATATATATATATATATATATATAAAATTCATATTGATTCTTACAAGTAAAATCACGATATTTTTCTTGGACATCTCTAATGTGAAAATAAATAAGAAATAATGGATATAACTTTAATATAATGCCATTAGGCAGATGTCTCTTTGACCTCAAAGTTAACTAGTAAGATTTTGACATATATATATATATATATATATTAGGTACGGGTCACCTCATGAAACCCAGATTTATATAATGTATGAGAAGAAATGTTTTCAAATAAAAAATATATATCTTCATGTATTGGATCCATAGTTCGCAATCGCGATCGCAAAAAACATTCGTTCCAATTCCATTGACATTTTGCGAAATGAACGTGATTATCGTTGCAAGATATTTTAATAATAAAAATAAAAATAATTATATAATTTGAAATATTTTTAATTAAAAAAAATTAAAAAAAATACATAAAACATTCCGCGACGACCACGAAAACCATGTTCCATTCCGCGACGTCTGCGAAATCGCCGATATTTAAAAATATAACAGCGTTATATTACACAACCGTTTTAACCTAGAATTTTGCTGCGACAGCTTTCGTTCCTGTTTCGGAACGGCCGTTTCACCTGTTTTGTTCCTGTTTTTGCACACCATGATTGGATCGAATCGGATAACCATGTTTGACAAATTGAATCGTTAGTAATAAGACAAGTCTAATAAAAGATTTGTATATAAATGTACAACTTTTGGTGAAATCTGAACACATTATCATTAAAATATGTGTTATGATAAATAAACAATTTAAGAACATATTATTTTCTCATAATTTTTGTTGTACTTCCTTTTATATTGAAATATAAAATTTGTCTTTATCCCAAATAAAAATATCAAATTTACTTACTGTAAAAATTTACCCATAAATCTCTGGGATGTGAGTGACCAAAACCATAAACTAAAATATCTCGAGATATTATTTTGATCAAAACACCACTCCGATGAATTTATTGTATATCAGGTTTGACTTGCACCTTCGAAGATTTTTTAAATTCCTGGATTTGGTTCAGCTATATCCATGTCATTTGCGTGAAGACGCAATCAAGAATCAAAACAAGCTGAAATGGGGGAAAAAGACACAAATGGGAAAAAAAAAAGACACAAACACTCAGAGAGGAAGGGACGAGCAGAGAAACTATAAAATGACATGCGGGGCAATTCTAACACAGTAGACTGAAAAAAAAGTGTAGAAGTTTTCATGGAACAATCTAAAGAACCAGTGAATGGATATATCCCGGTGGCATCTGGCTGCATTTTTTGTATTTGGGTTTTTAACGTAATCAAATGGCAGGCTACAGGATGGTACGAAGAATCCCGATACAATACTTGCACCTTTAAAAAGTGGAAAAGTTTCAAATTTAAACTCACGATGAGAAAATGGACAATAGATTTCAAACTGAAATATAATGCAAAGTCAGGGAGTGAAGTTAAAACTACTGAAGTAGGTAGTGATTCAAGAAAGTATCTTGCACAACACCGCAGCCTCACCCATACCAAGGGAGTCCTTGAAGAACTCCACAATTTGATCATAAGAAGCAAGCATACCCATGTTAAGTGTCATAGCATTTACCACAGTACGTCCAGCACCTTTCTAGAAAGCTAATTAAAACTCCTTCGTTAGCACTAATACGATAAAGGGCGTAGAATGCATTAGTTTTCATGATAAGCTAAGAAATCAAGGAAACGAGAAAATAAATTGAGTGTTGGAATTCGAAATATGGCAGTGGCGCTCGCTGGCCCGGTTAGGCGGGCCTAAGCAGGGATTTTTAGAACAATGCCAATAAATGAACCTGTCACGACCGAATTGAAAAACTCAACTTTTATAATTATCGCTCTTTGCTAAAACAAAACAAGAGAACACATTTTTTAAGTAGGTAATTAGACATCCAAATAAATTTAACAGAAGAAAATACTCTCGTCCGCTGGAGAAATAAAGTAATAAGAAAAATTCTAATCATTTCATAAGTTAAAAAAGATCATAATTTTGTGCGAATTACATTACTCAAAAACTTCCAAAATGCAAAACAAAGATGCAGAATTCAAAGTTGTTAAAAAACATACACACGTGATCAAAATTATTTTTTTTAATATATTTGAAACAACTTAGCACCATTTTTCGAACACTATCAAGAAACATGTAAAGTCAATTAGAGAGACAACCTCTTCCACTGTGCACACCCACAACGATGACAGAGTAATCAAGATTAAATCTTCATTTCTATGCAACCTAAATGAGAAAGGTCACTGTTCCACTATACACATCCAGAAAAATAAAACACAAAGAAATCAAGATCAAATCTTTACAATATGAAATTTGCTCATTTTCATTCTACGTCTTAGATTGAGGTGACCCATACAAAAGTACAAAGATATAAAGATTTAAGGAGTTCAAAAGAATAATCTAATTTTTTTTTTTTAAAAAAAAGAATGTAGTTACTTATATATTATACTGTCAAATCTTCATCATTAACTAATGATGTTTAATAATGAATATAGTTATAAATAAATGAAGCCACACTAACATAAATTCAAATACACATTAGAGTATTCTTTAATGCAACCGGAGAAAGAAAACCAACGATGGCATAAATTATCCACAATGTTTGACTAATTTCTCATTCATTGATCTCAAATCTTTTGAAAGGAAAATAGATGTTGAACAGAAATCTGAGTAGTTAAAAAATTATTTTAAATAAATTTTGAAAAATAAAGTACTACATCTTAATCGTTTACCTTAAAATATGCATAAATGAAAACAAGGGTTACCAAAAATTTCAGAAAATAAAAGCCCCAAAATTGACCAACCTAGTGGAAGAAGGATCGAAGACGGTGTGTCAGCTTGTTGTTTCAGAAAATAGCAGCCCCAAAATCGATCAACCTAGTAGAAGAAGGATCGAAGTCGAGGACCAGTGTAGATTTTTGAAGACCAGATCTAAAGCAGACAGAGTAGAGACGAACGAGAGAAGCGGTAATCATCAATCCCCTTCCCACTCATTATGTTTCTTTTGGAGCGGTGGCAGGCTAAGGGCATGACGCGTGTTCATTTTTTTTACCAGTTAAGGGCAAGAAACTGGCCTATTTTACATTATTCGCGCTTTATAGTATGTAGATATACAATAATTCATATTGATTCTTACAAGTAAAATCACGATTTTTTTCTTGGACATCTCTAATGTGAAAATAAATAAGAAATAATGGATACAACCTTAGTATAATGCCATTAGGCAGTGACTAGTAAGATTTTGACACGATTGTATTCTTTATTTATTTATTTATTTTAAGTATTTAGCCTTTCATGATTATCTAATGCGTTCGTACAAGCAAATAAAACATTATTAATGTTGTCTATACAGGTTGAAGGTTGAATATGTCGAATATCAAAGAAAATTGGAGTTGATGGGGGTTGCCTTTTTTATCTAAAAACCAGCTCCTACACCTATTGAAAAGGCACTAAACTGAATGGCAAATCAAAACAAGAAGAAGACGGGCTCTTTGTGGTCCGACCCACAAATTTTTTCTTTAATGATTTATTGAGTTTGGCTTGGGGTCATTTAGCTGTTTGGACCCCGGTTTCTAACTTCTCAGATAATCAATAGACTTGGATGTGTAATCGATGGAACATGCAAGTGAAAACTATATATATATAACATGCAAGTGAAAACTATATATATATACACACACACACACATATAAATACACTATTGAATCATGCATCCCATTTGAGATCCTTTCCAAAATTTATTTGTGCGATGAAAATGGGAGAGGAATCGGGGAGGTTCGATGGTGAAGAGTATTCAGCTGTTGCTTTCATTGAATATTTTCAGGATCATAACCTGTGTTTATTGCCAAAACAAAGTCAACCACTAGACGAGCCGCGCAGGTATGGTTGGATTTGCTGCGGCTCAGAAGGTGATACATCATATGTACATGGATCGCACGAACGAAGCAAAATCCAACTTTTGGTTCACGAGATAACCAAATGGCGCTGGAAAGACATCTATTTAGTACAGTTTTGGGCACCTATAATGGTTGCAGGCAGGCCTTGTTTATCAACCTCAGACCAACCATTTGCTGTTGATTCTCTGTGGAAAGGTCTCTGCCGCCACAGAAAGCATTGCATGGAGCATGATCAGTCTCTCGTGGATGGAGGAGGAAAAGAAGAGGACATAGGTCCCCTCAGACGTGTATTCAAAAAAGGGTATCCCGAATCCACCCCCGACCTACGCCTCTACTCTTCGAAGAAGTACTCTCTGCAAGATCATGCTGCACTTTGCGGGTTGAGAAGATACATGGCTTTTCCTGTGTTTGATCCGCTTCAGGACCAATGTATCGGAGTACTTAAGGTTCTATCACCTTGTAGGGGATTCATGGCATATGCAGACTTTCGAACAATTGAACTAGCACTAGAGGTGAGCATAACGATTATTTAGTGCACCCTCCAGTCTTCATTAAAGACCAATTAAGACAACACAGTTTATGCTATCATACGATTAATATATCTGAAATTTCAATAAATTATAGTTTTTGGTATAGGAACAGATGTTCGGCCCTAAAATTAGTCTGCGTAAAGCTAACAATCGCTAGCTCTACGTTACTTGTGTAAAATTAGTCACCAAAATTTTCCTCATTTCCCTATGTGGCATACCAATAGCTTGTGAATCTGGCATTTGAGATGATGACCTTTTTGACAAATGCACTGAAAATTGAATCCTTGACTAACAAAGCACCTCATTTGGATTGTAGAGTTTGCAGTTGTCGACTGTCTGGAAATGAGAAATGACGAATCAAAAGCAGTAATTGTTTTCACTGTTGGATAGCTAGACCATTAAAACTTGGAGCTTTAGGTGATATATGGTTCGATATAATTTAGTTAATTGTCCTAGCTATCAACTCTAATGTTTGGTACAACTAGATATGACCCCACACCTCTCAATGATTCTTTAACTTTTACATACCCTTACCACATGTATTGTTTCCTCTTCTCAAGTTTGATTATTCATTACTCTTGTCATGAATCATATGAAATAATCATTTACATGCAGGCAGCTAATCTGAGACCAACTCACATCAACTTCTCACCATGTTTACTATCAGGAAGCCTGCTGAATTTAAATGTAACTAGTTTTGTATCTGTCAGAGACAAGAGTGAATAAAGCATAGTACAAATTACATGTGAATTTTTGCCTGATCCTGAGTTCTAAATATTTATCTTTTCAAATGAATATGTTCTCAGATTTCTGAAGCTCAGAGATTAGAACTGAGCGAAATCAAGGAAATGCTTCAACTCCTGATCCAGTTACCTCAGCTAAATCTAGCACAGATCTGGATCCCTTGCTCGCAATGTGCTAAGTCAAGTATTCACACTGGATGCATGGACCAAGCGACATTCATCACTAACGAGAAGAAAAACGACTGGGATCTTTCTCAGTTTCTTGCAGCATGTCAATTGCATCGAGTACAAGCTGGAAATGGAGTTGCTGGAAGGGTATTGTCATCGACAAGAAAGTTGTGTTTTTGCCAAAATTTATGTGATTTTAGCATAACCGAGTTCCCTCTGGCACATTATGCCCGAGAAGCTAAGTTAACAACGAGTTTTGCTATTTGTCTACAGAGTATTCACTCTGAAACTAACATCTATGTGATAGAATTCTTTATAAATGCTAGCAATGGATCTAAAGGAGGGTATCCATGGTCATTTATTCACTTTCTACTGCCAGTACTGGAGATGAAACTCGGAAGTTTTAAGGTCGCATCTGGGCAACAACTAGGAGGGGAATTAATAGTTGAGGTTCTTGAAATTTACAAGGAGAATGACATTACTTTAGTTGAATTAGACCAGCCAAAACTATATCCATTTAAATTTGAATTCACTCAGCATGGTCATGATATGGAGCAGCAACTTTTGGAAACTCGGGTAAACTCTCTGTCTACCAGAAATGTGGGGAAATTGGAACAGAAATATAGTATTGTGGCTCAAGATTCAGAAAAAGGGGCAATGCCAAAGAAAGCAAATAGGAAACGAAATGCCATAAGTTTCAGCATTAGTTACGACGTTCTTAAACAACACTTTGGGAAGAGACTTGGAGATGTGGCGGAAGGGCTTGGAGGTGCGTATTAACTAAATTTCGGTCACATCTCTTTCTAGATAAAAATCTATATGTCGGGTTGCATTCCTATATCTGCAGTTGGCAAATCGACACTAAAGCGTGCATGTAGAGACTGTGGCATCCATAGATGGCCATCTAACGATAAAAACAAGAAGAGCCCATTCCTATTTGAAGCAACAAATACTACACACTGTGTTCCAAGCAATGGTTCATTTCCCAGTTCCCCTATACGCCCAAACGTGGAAAACAATGGAAATTTTACAAGGATCCAGCCGGAGACCAAAGCGCTGATTATGAAGGCAAAATTTGAAGATGATGTTATAAAATTTCAGTCTCATATGTCATCAAGAATGGAAGAGCCGGAGGAACAAGTTGCCCGAAAACTGAAGATTGAGATCGGAAGTTTTAAATTGAAGTACTTGGATGAAGATGGACAGTGGATTTTATTAACTTGTGACGAAGATTTGCAGCTGGGTTTGATGACTTTGGCATCAGAAGGTAAGACTCCTATTCAACTGCAGGTTCAATTGATGTGCAATTGAACTCCTTTTGCTTCTCATCACATGCAAAATAATATTTGGATATTTTAGATGTGAGACATTTAAAATTTATTCAGCAGCATATTAGGCTTATTAGCAGATAGATTCCGGAAGAAGATTGGAAATAACATATAAAGTTGATAGGGATGATGCCATAAACAGAGCAACACACAAAAGCAATTGCAGGTTGCTGCAAATACATGTTCTCCTTAGGCACTGACTTTAGTTGATGAATCCTTAGTAAGTATTTCAAATTAAGTCTTTTATTTCAACAAAATGATCACGAATAAGAAAAATTAAGAACAAAAAACCAAAAAAAGTCATATACCTAACTGGAAGAGAATTTAGCCACTAAAAAGTGTTGCATGGAAGTTGAACAGGGAAATTATAGTTTGGTACACAGTATATAGCACTCTTTACAAAACAAAATTCACAACATATTTTTGGGTTGAAGTGCAATGACGCTACTTATTTCAGAGGTAAACTACTTCTATTAGGGACTTGGATGACATGCTTTCCAGGATTTCCAATGTTGTGATACCTCCATAACCATTTGCTAAAAGACTTCCAGAAATACACAACATAATGCCCCTTATTCGTTCGTGGAAGAGAGGAAATCGTACCAGGTTGTGTATTACAGGAAGTAGGATAGTTGCTCTTTCTTCCTCGAACCACCTTCACCGTAGCATTCGTTCCATTGCTTTAATTCATTCATTATGGAACCCTCAGCTGCAAAGCTAGCTGCAACCTGTGGCAATATGTAGAAAGTTCATCACATGAAAAACAAATTGGAATCAAGAATTCTGGAGACTAGAATATGTTGGAGATCACAATCAAATCGGCTATATAATTAGATTGATTATGTGAATCTTAAATTGCTATAGATTATGGAATGTGTAGATATGAATCCATAGTTTATATTTTTTCCTTTTGTAGTCTTTCTCCCTGTAATTATTTAAACCAGTGTACATACGTTGAAGAAATAAGAGATTTCATTTTTCTGACATGGTATCAGAGCTGGGTTTTTAACCTTGCGATTTGTGTTTCTTTCTCATCCACTTTATAGCCTATTAGTCCTTCTAATCAAAGCCCCATTCAATCATTATGTCGGCAGTTGAAGAACCAAAATTTACGACTCAAACTGAAGAAGTTAACCCCAATAAATCAATTGGAGAGTTGCAGAATCTTCGGGTAGGCTACAGACTGGATGGAAAAATTTTTTTGAAGTGGTCGCAATTCGTGCAGACCTACTTGAAAGGCAAAGGCAAACTTAGTCACCTTCTGGGCAAGGGACCAAAACCTGGTGAAAAAGGCTTTGACTCATGGGACGAAGCTGATTCTATGGTTATGTCGTGGCTGTGGGACTCAATGGATCCCAAGATCAGTGACACCGTTATGTTCTTAACCACCGCCAAAGCAATATGGGAGTCAATCCGTCGAACCTACTCAAAGGCTCGAGACACAGCCCACGTCTTTGAAATAAAAATGAAAGTGGGATCGTTGAAACAGGGGAACAAACCTGTTACTGAGTATGCAAATATGTTGCTGAATTTATGGCAGGAACTCGACCATTATAGAGTCATTGAAATGAAGGACCCTGAAGATGCAACCACACTCCGAAGATTCATCGAAAAAGATCGAGTATATGACTTCTTGGCTGGGTTAAACTCTGAATTTGATCAAGTTAGAATTCAAATTCT
Source organism: Henckelia pumila (assembly GCF_033568475.1). NCBI lineage: Eukaryota > Viridiplantae > Streptophyta > Magnoliopsida > Lamiales > Gesneriaceae > Henckelia > Henckelia pumila. The sequence continues at coordinate 39,347 of NW_027331885.1, forward strand.
CGGGAAAGATGAAGTTCCATCTTGGAAGAGACAATATCTATGATACAAGCTGAAGAAAGTAGAAGGGGTGTGATGCTTGAATCACAAAATTTGGAAGGATCTGCTACGGTGGTAGCAAAATCAGAACATTCTCATCCAATCCAAGAAAATGCGAAGGAAGTGCAGTTCCCAAAAACATTCGGACGTGACAACAAAAAGAATCTTTGGTGTACTTATTGTAAAAAGTCTTCACACACAAAGGAAACTTGTTGGAAACTTCACGGCAGACCACGTGAAGGAACTCAACGAGGAGGATCACAACCACAGCAGCCACGCAATTCTGGACAGGCCAACCTCAGCATCGGCCAACAAGGTCAAGAATCAAATCTGATGCAGACTGACCTTAAAGAGGAAATTGAAAAGCTCAAGGGAATGATTTTGTCCCTTGAAAAGTCTAGTGGAGTAAAATCTGGAGGATGTTCCTTGGCGCTTTCAGGTAAGTACCCAATTTCTCTAGGAATAAATGTCTCAGATAAAGATATTAGAGATTCATGGGTGATAGACTCCGGAGCCACTGACCACATGGCACACTCATCTCTTATATTCACTACTTACACACCTTGTCCCAGTAACCGAAAAATAACCATGGCTGATGGCTCTCTTACCACTGTAGCAGGAATTGATGATGTATGCATTAGTGAATTGATTACACTAAGAAATGTTCTCCATGTGCCCAAACTATCAACGAACTTGATATCCATTCAAAAGCTTACATTTAATTTGAAGTGTAATGTTTTGTTTTATCCTTCATTCTGTATTTTTCAGGACAAGGATTCGGGGAGGAAGATTGGACTTGCTAAGGAGGCAAAGGGCCTTTATCTCCTTGAGGAAACCTGCACCAATAAAACATCTTCATCCTTTCTTTCATCTTCATCAAATAACAGTAGCATTTGGCTTCACCACTTCAGATTAGGACATCCGTCTTTTGGAATTTTAAAAGTTATGTTTCCATCTTTGTTTAAAGGTTTAGAAAATAAACACCTTCATTGTGATGTGTGTGAGTTTGCAAAACACAAACGTGTTTCTTTTCCAGCTAGCAGTAAAAGAAGTTCCAGCCCTTTCTATCTAATTCATAGTGATATTTGGGGACCTTCTAATGTTTTGAATATTTCTGGATCTCGATGGTATGTTTTATTTGTGGATGATTGCACTAGAATTTCATGGATTTTTCTTCTCAAATCCAAAACTGAACTAAGTGATGTGTTTCGAAATTTTCATACCATGATCCAAAATCAATTTGGGGTGAAGATAAAACGATTAAGGTCAGATAATGCTAGAGACTATTTCAACCAAATTTTATCTCCATATCTTGAAAAAGAGGGAATCATTCATGAGTTTTCATGCGTTAATACTCCACAACAAAACGGAGTAGCTGAACGCAAGAATGGTCACCTCTTAGCCACTACTCGGGCACTTCTCTTTCACCAAAAAGTTCCTAAAAACTATTGGGGGGAAGCTGTACTAACCGCTGCACATATCATAAACCGTCTCCCTTCTAAAGTTTTGGGATTCAGAACACCACTGAAAATTCTTTCTCAATTTTATCCTGACCTACAACCATCGAATAATCTTACCCCACGGATCTTTGGGTGCACTGCTTTTGTTCACATCCATAGTCAAAATAGAGGGAAACTAGATCCTAGAGCTGTGAAGTGTATCTTCGTTGGATATTCCTCAACTAAGAAAAGGTACAAGTGTTATCATCCACCTACAAAAAGATTTTTTGTCTCTATTGATGTCACATTTGATGAACACAGTTCATATTTCAGCCAGCCTCATTCACCTGAAGAACACTTGTCATCTCTTAGTGATGAAGATAGGGATGCATTCTTGTTAGAACTGCCTTCTACCACCTCAGCACCAAATTCTACTCCAGCAGTGAGTGATCCATCATCACCCTCCAATGAAACTGATCATACTCGCTTTAACCAAGTATACTCAAGGAGGAGAAGGCCTGACGCTGATCCCGCACAAGTCCAAGAAGCCTCACCACATCCGGTCACTGAGGTATGGTCTGAAACTGAAATCCCAGCCTCACAATCTGTCCAAACAAATGATTTACCTATTGCCATTCGAAAAGAAACTAGAGAATGTACCACGAGGCCTCTTTATCCTATGGCAAATCATGTTACATTTAAAAAATTTTCTTCATCCTACAGAAGTTTCTTAACGAGTCTAAACACTATTGATATTCCTAATTCTTTGTCTGAGGCTTTATCTAATGAGAATTGGAGACTTGCTATGAAACAGGAAATGCAGGCACTAGAGAAGAATAACACTTGGGAGATCACTGATCTACCACCGGGAAAAAAGATTGTGGGCTGCAAATGGGTGTATACATTGAAATACAACTCTGATGGATCCTTAGAAAGGTACAAAGCCAGACTTGTTGCGAAAGGGTACACACAGACGTATGGAGTGGATTGTCATGAGACTTTTGCCCCAGTTGCCAAGATGAATACAGTGAGGATCTTACTCTCTCTTGCTGCCAACTTTAACTGGAACTTAAATCAATTTGATGTGAAGAACGCTTTCCTACACGGCACCTTGAATGAAGAGATCTACATGGAGATACCACCAGGATTTAAGGGCGGTGAAAGGGATAATAAAGTTTGCAGACTTAAAAAGGCTCTCTATGGACTCAAACAATCACCAAGAGCTTGGTTTGGAAGATTTACCCAAGTAATGCTTACATCTGGGTACAAACAAAGTCAAGGAGATCACACGCTCTTCTTCAAACACTCAAGCTCAGGGGGAGTCACAATCCTCCTAGTGTATGTTGACGATATAATCATGACTGGGAATGATGAAAACGAAAAACAGATTCTAAGAAAATGTCTGACAAAAGAATTTGAGGTGAAGGAGCTTGGGAGGCTGAAATATTTTCTTGGAATTGAAGTGGCACATTCTAGCAGAGGCATCTTCATTTCACAGCAGAAATATGTCACAGACTTATTGAAGGAAACAGGGCTGTTGAATTGCAAACCAGCCCATACACCAATCGATGTTAATCAGAAGTTTGGAGAATTCACTAAAGGCCCTGTGGTCGATAGAGAAGTGTATCAAAAGCTGGTAGGGAAGCTTATATACCTTTCTCATACGAGACCGGATATTGCATATCCAGTGAGTGTTGTGAGTCAATTTATGCATGATCCAAGAGAAGGACATCTACAAGCAGTCCATCGTATACTACATTATCTAAAGACAAGTCCTGGCAAGGGTGTTTTGTTTAAAAGAAATACTGGATTGAGCATCAAAGCATATACCGATGCAGATTATGCAGGATCACCTGTGGACAGGAGATCTACATCTGGATATTGCACTTTCCTAGGGGGAAATTTGGTGACATGGAGAAGCAAGAAACAAAATGTGGTAGCACGATCAAGTGCTGAAGCAGAATTTCGGGCAATGGCCTTGGGGATATGCGAGTTATTGTGGATCAAGATAATTCTTGATGATCTTCAAATCAAGTGGGAAGGACCTATGAAACTTTTATGCGATAATAAATATGCTATTAATATTGCCCACAATCCAGTGCAGCATGATAGGACGAAACATGTAGAAGTGGATAGACACTTTATTAAGGAGAAGATTGATAGTGGACTTATTTGTACACCATATGTCCCTACCAATGGTCAGCTCGCTGATGTGCTCACTAAAGGTCTGAACAATCCAGCCTTTCAAGACATGATTTCCAAGCTGGGAATGGAAGATCCATATCTACCAGCTTGAGGGGGAGTGTTGGAGATCACAATCAAATCGGCTATATAATTAGATTGATTATGTGAATCTTAAATTGCTATAGATTATGGAATGTGTAGATATGAATCCATAGTTTATATTTTTTCCTTTTTTAGTCTTTCTCCCTGTAATTATTTAAACCAGTGTACATACGTTGAAGAAATAAGAGATTTCATTTTTCTGACAGAATAGTCGCTTCCTATCAATGGCTTAGGCCTTTTCTCACAATTGAAAGAAAAGGAAAGGAGATCTATCTTCGCAATATTCAACAACTTACGAGTACAATATCAAAATTTTCAGGAGCTTTAGACTTTCATATACCATCATCAACGATGATAAAACTATACATATAATCCAAATAGGAGAACGAATGGCTGTCAATAGTAATTTTAGGACCAACATATGAAATTCAAAGAAATTAATTACAAAGAGACAATTTATGTTGCAATTTCTTTCAAACTGATAAATAAAAAACTGAATGGCCGGTTGGGTTCTGCAATGAAGCACTTTCTTAAACTCCACAACAGGGAACAACACCTATGACGTAACCAAGCTTTTCAAATTTGCTTAACTGATGGTCTCAAATTTGGCCCATCAAATCAATTAGGTCCAATTGCAGCAATGAAAACTTTGCTTTTTTACAAAAGGTTTCGATGAGGTTCTTTTTCAAATTTTATACGATATATTAACAGTTCTTTTAATAGATAATTAGAACTACCATACCTGATTTTTGGCTTCCTTAAAATCTTCCATGTTTAGTGGCCTGATAGTGATAGTTCTTTCCTTCTTATCATCTCTAGTAGAAGCATCTTCACTTTCCCCTTCAGCTCTACTCTTCTTTTTCTGTTATAAGTGAAAAGCATATGACATGTTAGGAAAATACAGAAACAAATAGACAATGAATAGCTTGCATTAAGTAACAACTTACTCGATCTTTTAGCCTCTCTTGTTGTATTAACTCACGTACTGGTCGATATGCAGCAGTCATGCACAAGTTCTATTTAATTAACATTCTTCTTAGACATTGAAAAGATACGATTAATCCATATAGTAAAACCAAAAGCAGCTCAAGAAACCTTCAAATCACTTCCAGTGTAGCCTTCTGTCATTCTTGCAAGTTCTTTCAAGTTTAATCCTTCATCCACTCTCTCCTTTGTCAATAATGTCTTCAAGATCTTTTCTCTGTTCTCCGCAGATGGTAAACCAACCAAGATTCTGTAATAAGAGTGACAATTCTCAAATAAATGTGCCACAATATGAGAAAAACCTAGCCTGATCGGCACTCATAAAGGTTGAGTTTTTTAAATCACCGAAAAGATGTTGAAAGATTTGCCACGTCACAACAAAGCCTTAAGAGGATTTATGAAGTTTAATAAAACTGAAACCAAAAAATAAAAATACAAAAACCGGAACCTTGATCTGGCATCATTTTACTCAAACCTAGTCAATTTTTAAAAATGACAAGTATTGGCATATAGGCACACCTTCTCTCAAAGCGTCTAATGATTGCTTCATCGAGATCAAATGGCCTGTTTGTTGCAGCAAGTACCAGTATTCTTTCACCAGGTTTTGACAATAATCCATCCCAGTGAGTCATGAACTCATTCTTTATCTTCCGCATGGCCTCATGCTCCCCTGCTCTATTCCGCTGTCCAAGCATGCTGTCAACTTCATCAATGAATATTATTGTTGGTGCGACCTTGGCTGCGAGAGTAAACAAGGCTCGAACATTCTTCTCATCTTCTCCAAACCACTTAGATGTGATAGTAGACATAGAAACGTTAATGAAACTAGCTCCTGCTTCATTAGCTATTGCCTTGGCCATCATAGTCTTCCCTGTGCCAGGTGGCCCAAAAAGCAATATCCCTCGGCATGGCTTCAGAAGGCCTCCTTCAAAAAGATCCGGTCTTCGAAGAGGTAGCATGACTAGTTCCTGGAGAGATTCTTTGATCTCATCAAGAGCACCTATGTCTGCAAATGTCACCCCAATTTCATTTGCTGGTATAACTTCTGGTCTTATGCGCTTCTCGAATTCATTGTCTGGAGGATCTTCCTGGTGGAATATAGAAAAGAAACTGCCACATGAGAGAGAGAGAGAGAGAGAGAGAGAGAGAGAGAGAGGGGTGCTCAAATTTGCACCTACATATGGTTGACATAATTCAAGCCAAATGCAATAGAGATAAAATTTGGACATGGACAGGAGAGCCATGACATCAGGCACACAAAGATACCCACCAAAGGTTTTAAATGACCTTGTATTGCAGAATTAAGAAACAACATAATAAATTGAACAATATTTGTTGTTCAGAAGGGATCTCCTAAATCACATGAATACATGGAACTGACTGAAATGCCTTACTGGAGTTTTTGAAGCCGGTTGGTCTTCACTCTTGTTTTCATGTTCAGTGGTTTTGCTTCTTGTTTCCGGCCCTGATCTTACAACTTCCCCATCTGAAGCACCCTATGATTCGAGGAACTCATGATCACATAAAAACGTTCCTTCTGATACAAGCATTACTAGCACTAGCTGTGAATTAAAGGGAACCAACCTTTGATGTTTCAGCTTGGGCTTCAAGCTTTATTGCATCGTTTTCATCAGATTTACCTTCCTGAAATATACTCAATCCATGGGACAAACTAATAGAAAACCAAAAAAATAAGTCAGGGTTTTTTACCACGTTATAAACCTTGGAAATACAGAATTAAGAGGAAAACAGTCCACCTCGTGGATGATATAACAAGTTTTCCATTTCTGTATTCAGGTTCCTTAGTATTCATAAGATGGTATGAAATAGCTGACACCACAATTTCTTCGATAAAGTTGCTAAGAACTATTGTGTCAGCCAAACATATAGAACCCAGATCATCGCAATCAAGGTCATTTGCAGAGAGCACCTCAATAATGTGATTCCTGTTGTCCTGATAATTAATCATCTTCATATCCTCCTCCAGCTGAGACTTCCAGCTCACAAGATGATTTTCATCTTCCGGGGGTCTAATTTCAATGTTGTACGAGAAGACGGATGATACCCTCTCATCTACTACTCTAAAATCATTTTCGGGAGCAACCATTCTTGAACCTAGGATGAGAATGGAACCAGATAATTTCTTCAACATTTTCTGGAACAAGATAAAAACTCTCTGCGATTTGCATAGGAGTTTCTCAACGTCCCTAAGATAAACGACAATCGGACTGACTTTTGATACTTTTACTAGAACCTGTAATATTAAGTATTAACACTTAATTGTAAATACAAAACCTTTGCAAGTTCAGACTAATGGCAAGGTATTAAACAGACCGTTATAACATGCGAAATTTATCTGAAACAATACCTTGTAAAGTGTCTGTATGAAAAGCTTATCATCAAAACACCAGCTGCTTGTTCGCTTGAGTGGAGCTGAAAAGAAAAAAATAAATATTAAGCAAAGAGAGAGAGCTTCAAATATCAAACGTGAACTGTTCCGAGCAATCCTCAACCAAACATTTTAGGACACCCGAATACTTGTTCCTTCGAAGTTCAGATATTTATACTAGAATTTATGTCAATACCCTTGAAAACATCAGATTAAGATTTCAGTCCAAAAGTTTCATCTTAGTGAAATTTGTTTGTAAACAAAGAATTCATGATCTGTTATCGTTCTTCAAAATCATTAACTTAAGACCTGACGTCGTAGGTGCACCAGTTGAAGCAAGGTTGTTCATGTTTTCTGAGGCAGAGAAATTTCTTCGCAGCTTTGCAGCAGTCAAGCCTTCATGTCCACTGCATATACAGATGCATGTGATAACTATTGTAAGTTACACAATGAGCAGGACATAACAATTAGTACTGAAGCATATATCACGCACTTTGATCCGAGATCAACTCCACTGCTTTGCCTTCGTAACTTGCCTGAAAGGGAGTAGAATTATTGATTGAAAATGGAAAAAAAATATTTGAAACAACGTATCGGCAGTCCCTTAAAAAGATAGTGTTTTAGCAGTTGATAAGGAGCTGGGAAGCCATCTAGATTCAGAATGTGTTTTTTATTACGCACTTGAAATGCCGGGGGGAAATAGGTTTTCCCTGATGTGGGGAATAGTGCCTCTATTTAATGTTTGCATGCATCATCAGCAAAACGTGCATCATACTTGAATTATGCTGCACGCATCTGGGATATTTCACATAAATACACTTGGCGAAATGATGACATACCCGTGTCTTCCTCCTTCTGTTGAAGAATTGAAAACGATCCAAATAATTCAGATATTCTTCCCAAAGTCGTTTCAGATATAGACCTTTTAAAAGACTACAGCAGAGGAGTTAGCAGAAGGGGAAAAAAATTATGCTCGATTTGCAACTAACAAGCCATTTTTATCTCCATCCTGGAAGTGGAAAAAAAACTGGTGTACTAATAATTTGACCAGGGGTGGGTGGATGAGATATTTTCAGCCAACTTACATCTTTGGCATTAGGATTCCCGTACTTGCCCTGAATCTGTAAAACCAACCAGTAATTGATCAGCAAACAAAATCTAAAGATGATGCCTACACGACATCAGAAGGGAAACTCCAATTATTCCTTAACTCACCTTTAAAGAAAAATCAGTTACATCTAGCAACAGCAACTTGGCTTCAAAATACTGAGCTAAAGCTTTAGCAAGCATTTGCTGATACAATTCTTAACAACGGAAGAGGCAGTCACATAAGACCAACATGTACCAGGAAAGGGGTGGGGTACTTGATGACAATCATAAGAAAATTTTAAGAGTTTACCAGCAGGTCCAGAGAGTAGTATTGTTTGACTTGCAGGAGAGAGATTCCGTGTGTGCTTGGCGAAGTCACCTTTCTTCAAATGAACAAAAGCTGCACTAGTCAATAAGGCCCTTGTTTGCTCACTACGATCATGAAGAGGCAGAATTATATCAGTACATTCAGATTTCAAGATTCGAATGCAATAACATGGTTAAATCATCAAAAAATTTCCAATATCAAATTGTGAGTAAAAAGAGGAGTTAATTTTAATGGATACCGAAAATTTCAGATCCATGAAATATAAGACTTTTTTTTCTAACCATAAAAATACAAGACTTGGGACACTATCTGTCATATAATAGCATATCATGTTCCCTTCAGAAAGTCTCATTAAATTAAAACAAAAGGGAGCTTTCAATAAAGAACAACTACAGATACAGACGGTGACCAAGTTTCAAATCGCAATGTGGCTACGTACGAGCAGCAGAGAGTCTCAATGAACGCTAAGTTGCTTCAGCACAACAAAACAGACTTTGGTCTCTCTCACTAAAATTAATAACAATCATGACTTGGTATTGGTTGAAAAGAAAAAATTTCGTCACTTGGTTTTGTCACAAATTACTTGCTTCTTATCACTGTCGCATTGGCACAAAGAAACAAAGGCAGAGAGTTCAAGCGAAATGAACCAAGATAACCCAGATACTGTGAAAATAAGAAACCATTTCTTTGATGCTGGTCATCCGGATAACAAACGTTGAGGCTTTAACAACTAGCTCCAGTCTAATAAATGGAAAAACGGATTGGATTTAAAAAATACATCATCTTCGTTTTAGTCAAAACCAATCTGGATTCAAAGATGTTCTAGCTTTTTAAACAGAAGATAGAGTTTTGCTACGTAGTGGAAATGCAGCCATTGGTTGACGAACAGGAGTATCCCCCAAAGAAGCAAGGCAGTATAATATGAATCATGACTTATGACCATGCAGACCATGTCCTTGCATTCATACTTTATGTCGATCTTTATCACAAACCAACAGTATATAATTCGGCACATCATAAATGAGAGCAGGCACTGAAGATCAGGAATTCAATTACCTACTTTTATCCTCAATATATCAGAAATATACTGCAAAAGTTCTCACATCGTTCCAACTCGTCACATGAACAGTGCCTACACTGTTACTCATGAAAGTAGGTTAATCAGTGGGTCACTACCAACTTGGGCAGAAAACAGGGCAATTACAATTTACAATGTCATAAACAATATTCCCACATACTATGACAACGTAAAACGAAAACAGAGTTATATAATTATTTCGACAAATAAAGAAGATTTAACAAATAAATTTAAGAAGAAAGGACTTTATCCACACAATACAACAGCGGGTTGTCGGACCAAGAGGGACCATAATTATAATTGGATTCAGCAAATATTTTGTTATGACCGAATGCTACATTTGCCCCCGATGATCATAATAAACATGGCTCCAGCGCAAGTGAAACGCAAGTATAAAAGGTGGATTTAATCAGCCTACCAAAGCCACACAAGTGGTAACAAAATTAAACTAAAATAAATGGCACATAATTTCACAAGAGCTGATCTGTTTGGAGAATACAAGCAACCCGACTTGATCCATTTAAAAAATATTATTATTATTATTTTTAATTAAAAACTATTACTTTCAAATGATCCGTCACTTCAGAATATTACAGACCATGCCTTCCACTTGGTGTCAATTGAAATATATGGCATAAAAAGTAGTCCACATGTTTGTATGCAAGCGACAATAACCAAAAAAAAAAAAAAAAAGAGCAAATCAAATTTAGTGGCTTAATCAGACTGCTGGGAAAGCTAATGCTTTCTGCTCTTTCCGCCAGAAATATGATTGGGAAATGGAAACATAAGGAAAAGCGATGTACTGAATCAACCTTAGGTAGTACGGAAACTGATCGAAGGAGACGTTGCTATCTCTTCCGTCGATGATGAGACTTAACATCTCCTGCTCCATTAGATGCGGCGTAACACCGGCAGAAGTCGAAACCCCACCGGCCCATCTGCTGACGGCTTCAGATCCCGAAGCCAAACCAATCCCCACACCTACTCCAATCCCCACTCCCAAAGCCGACATGAACATTTGTTTCGATTCCATTTCTCACAAACTCTCACGCTCCACAAAATTTCCAACAAGACCGCGCCAGGGAAAAAAAAAAAGTTACTCTTTTCACGGCTTTGGATAAATACACTATGACAGGATTACATAAATGAGAGCGTATAATTTCCTCGTATGAATAAACTGGACGGGAACTAGAACCAGCGAAGTAGGCGAGCGACAGCGTTTTACAAGTCTTTCATATGACGGTGTAGGTGTGATGGAACAGCGGAGGCACAGCTGAATCAGAGTACCGATGGTGGCGGCTGGAGGTGGTTACTGGTTATGCATTCACTTTCAATAAATGGCGGTTCCTTTCCTCGGCTTTCTGGTTCTGCAACTGAGAGAGGGGAGACGTGGGACCCATCACAGAGTGTGACGTGTTACCTTCGACGGCTACGATTTGCGCTGAGAAACTATTGTTTTGATATGATGACACGTTATTTATTCTCTGCAGCAGTCGGCTCACAATTTTGATAGGTGTGACTATTTACTTTATATATTTATATATTATAATATAATATAATATAAAATATAATATTGCTTGATTTTAAATATTTTTTTATTTAAATATATTTCAAAAGGCCCGTACTAAAAAATTAAGAATATTAAACAAGATTTTCAAATTTTAATGAAGGTAACAAGACTATTTTTTAAATGTTTTTCGTAGGATAACTGTCATCCAACCTAAGGACAATACTTCGGGTGAGATTATGCTGCATCTGGAGTAAAACTCCAGGTGCAGTATAACCTTTAGATCAATAGGACCCACATATTTAGCACACCTGGTGGAGCTTAAGCACTTGGATCAAGAGAAGTCCCACATGATAACATGTGGGTCGGCTTAAGCTCCACCAGATGTAGCACACCTGGTGGAGCATAGTCTCACCCTCAATACTTCACTTGTGGAGTACTATTTTAAGATTATTAATATTAAAATTTTCCAATCGGTATATTTATCAGAGCCTTCCTGATGGGTTTTTATCCAATTTAACTTTCTCCCGGGCCCAAGCCCAATGACTCAATCCATATGGGTCACATTTTACTCCGATATTTATTTAGACACTTTATCAAGGCCCATAAATACCTAAAAGCCCATAAGAGTCTCAAACCCATGAAACTCTCTGACTATCTATAAATAGTTCAAGTTATCTTATTATTAAGGTGCGCACTCTATAATCACATGCTCTGGTTCTCTAGAACTTTTATTGGGCAAATACTGACTTGAGCGTCGGAATGTCTTCGCCGGAAAACCCCCGGCGCCACTCACTTTGCTTTGTGATGCAGGTAACAACTCACGAAGTTCGGTCTTTGGAATAGTTCAAGTATTAATCCAATCATCCGGATCTCTACAAATCACCCTGATTCTCTCTAATCGGGTGATATCAATTTTTGGCTACATCAGCTTGGCGCCGTCTGTGGGAGATTGTTCACTGCATCATTGAGAATGCATACTCACCACAAACATCTCAAGGAAATAATCGCAATGGAGACTCACCTACAATCTCCAAACCACCGCCTGGATTTAGTTTTACAAAGGAAAAGTTGACAACCTTAATGGAAGGAACATCCGCACGCGCAGCGACTAAAGCGATCGCTCAGTTCGTGGAAAGCCGTCAACACCGAAGCACCAACAAGAGAGCTCATAGAAAAGGGCTCTCATCTCATGACCCAGATAACAAAGACCCAAAAAAAACCAAGTCTAAAGTGAATGACAAAGATCCTGAGGGGATCGAGAAAAATACTACTCCTAAAGAGGGAGAAGCAAGTGGTCACACAGTTCACGACGTCTCTGACGAAAACAAAACCACTAATCCAACCCGTGGAGATGGATCTCACACATATGTAACTGGAGAGAATTCGTCAGCAATCTTGCATGCACGTCGGAGCCCGTTCACTAACATCATTCTATCTGAAACATTGCCTAAGGGTGTCAAAATCTCCAGCCTACCTGAATTCGATGGAACTAGTGATCCTCAAGATCATATTAACAAATTCTACGCAAAAACAGATTTGTATGACATCACAGATGCTGCTTACTGCAAGATATTCTGAACAACGTTATCAGGGCGAGCTCTCACATGGTTCAATAAGCTGTTGTCCGAATCCATCGCCAACTTGGAGCAACTCATCCAGCGCTTCATCCAACAATTCTCAATTAACAAACAATACCCGAAAACAGCAGCGTACTTATTCACAATTCTTCAAAAAGAAGGGGAAAGTTTGAGAGACTATATTAAGAGATTTACTTACGCGGTTCATGAAGTCCCACTTGTGAACCACGATATATTATCTGGAATAATGCAGCATAACTTGCGTCCTGGAAGGTTCAAGGAATCTATAGCAGGAAAATCCCCGAACACCTTGGAGGAGCTGTTGTCTAGAGCCGAAAAATACATCCGCATCGAGAAAACTGATAAGTTGCACTCCTCGAAAAAAAGAAAACAAGGAAAAAAATACGATGAAATATAACACAGGACAGAGAGTCATGCCAATTTAAAGAAACTCTATATTCATAGAGCAAACACCTGCAAGCTAAAATAAATTGCTTGTCGCTACTTTATTTGCTCCACAGATCAAAACTTTTACTTGATTCTCTTATTGGCTACATCACTTCCCTATAATATATTTCCTATAATATATACTAGCAAATAAACACACACATTATGTGTGCGATAAAAGATATCAACAAAAACAATGAAAAAAAAAGAAGATAGTATTCGCTAAAAATTAAAAAAAATTGAGTATAATTTTTATGTTGGATTGAAAAATATATTTCACTTAGATCTGAAAAATAAGAAATATTATTAAGAAAAAAAGAAAAAAAAAATGAATATGTTTGGGATTTGGGAGAGAAATAAGAAGTGAATTAGTTAGAAGTTAAAATCTAGAACCGAGAGAATGTGAAGAAGTGAGATGAGGGTGGTTTAGATATTTTTAAAAACATATCATAATACCATTTAGTTACTCTAATACATTCAACTTTAATAAATAGTAAAGGATTAATATATTAATATTCGGGTGAATTTGCTGCGTGTTTCTACCATATAATAACTGGATTTATATTAAAATAAAGATAATACGAAAGTTTAGAAATTAATAAAAAAAAATAACACTTCAATTTAAAAAGTATCACATATTACAAATTTAACATTTTATATTATATTATAGTAAATAAATATGCATCAAATTAAAAAAAAAATTGAAAAAAAAAAACGTTTCAACCATAATAATTTGCCGTATTGTCCCAAGATATTTTACAGTTCTTTTATCTTTTTTGAATCTATTCCTTTTTTTAATTATATATATATATATAAGTAGATATGAAGCTACGTATAAATAAAGAATAGACATAATATAATATATAATAATAAATATAATATAATATAAATAAATAAATGTATGATTGACATATTGTTATTTATTTAATAGTAAGGACATGGACCCATGGTTGAGGGGACGGGTGGCGCGTAGGTGTGGGATGACGTGGCAAAAATAAGGGATAAAATAAAGGGTGTGATTCACCAGATGGCCGCCTCAGAAGTATGTACGTGGTGCAAAAATCAATGGAACTCCACTGTTTCATGGACCCGGTGCACCGCGTTACACAGCCAATCAGGTTCCCCAGATTGATCTTTGAAATTACCATTGTGCCACTTGTCTTTTTTCTGCAGGTCCGGACGAAAATATCTATTTTTGGTGCACACCATGCCTCGAAATTGTACAAGACCAGCCTTCCTTTGTCTTTTGGTTTCATCATAGTCGTAGTTTAAGAAAAAACCCAAAATCCATAATGTCATGTTAGGTTAGGAGATGTTCGAAGTGATACCGAGCGTGGGGAAGTTTTATGTTGTCCTTGGGATAACAGTTAGTTTAGGAGATGTTTGAAGTAATTCAATCCGTGAGAAAATTATATGTTGTTTTTGGGGTTGCTATCTCAAGAATGAATGATTTGATATGCAAATTATTTGGGAGCTGTTGATACTGCCCATCTACCAGCATAGAACTTCCCTTCAGCCGTGACCATTTGTAGAAATTGATTTGATTTTATGTGAGTCCTCCAATTATCCACATTAGCCTGACTATTATCAGCAACAAGACATGTTCAATGAATTTAATGCATAAATTCATTGAACAAAGATGTTATAATATGTCAAATTTGACATAAAGGAGAGATTTTTTTTGGGATTAATAAAATACATAACAAGATATTGTGGTATGATTGAATATCAAATAGGAAATATTCAAAGTATATAAGGTTGCCCTGAATATAAGAATTTCATTTGAAAGGAAGACTTTGATTTGAGGATGATTTAAATGGTGAATTTGAACCGACAATCATCTTAGGTTTATTTCAATGAAATCTATCCAATGTACCTGCATCATATTTGGTATGATACTAATGACTGAGGCAAACGCATTGCGTGTGTGAAATGATTAAACTTTAATATATATTTTAATATGATACGATGATGTTTTTATTATAAAAATATTGTGTCTGATATCTACTCAACAATAAAAGAAAATAATGTATGATTTTTTAAAAAAAATAATTTAAAATTCAACTAGTTGCAAATAATCGGAATATAATTTATGATTTTTTGTATCATATCTTTCTCGATAATGCAATTTACATTATATAGCAAGTGAATAAAATAGAATGCAAGCCAAATATGAAAATTAAATACAAATTGATTTTTTTTATTTTAAAAAAACCTAATTTAAAGAAAAATGAAAGAAGGATAAAATTGAAACAAAAGATGGTGTCTTTGGATAGTTACTAGAGATGCCTCAACTATTATAAAATAGTATATTTGATACGACATTATTATAAATTCAATGTTAAAGATATTTTCTCTCAAACTTTTATAATTAGAACTTTTCAGTTTGAAAAAGACTATCGCGTAACACAAAAATGATACTTAAACATTTAATCCAACTTTTCCTAATTATACTTGAGTTGGGTAATAGAATTTAAATCCAGTCCTCAATTACGACAATATCTTTGTCCTATGAGAGACAATGAAATAATATCAATGAAAATTTATGGTATAATCATCTTTGTTTCTTCGTCCACAGAGAGACAATGAAATAATATAATAGAAGCAGACACTACACTGACGAATACACAGATTACAGTCTATCCGAATAATTTCACGGCTCGCCCCATCATGCAAGCCAAACTATAAATGATGGATTATCTCGACTGCGTCCATCCAGCTTCGGGCATCTCGATCACCATCATTTGCAAACGAGCTGGTAAAATTTACAGTCGGCCATAGCCCAAGAATCACCTCCAAAACGGATCGATGATCTGTTTTCCATCTTTTCTCAAGAACGAGGCGAAATACTACATAGAGTATTGATTAGTATATGAAACAGGAGGGAAAAAATCTGTTCTTTCATTTCATTAAATCCAGGAATACAAAGCCATTCCACAGACTGTGCAAGAGCATGGAGGGTAATAGATTTCTTGACCTCGTATAAGTTACACCCATCACAACCCCGAGAAATATTAGTGGCAACATTCTTTGTACGTTAAAATGTGCCAGCGCAAAAGCAACTGAACTGACTAAAATGGAGCACCACACCGGCATGTATTTAGTCAAAGAAGGTAGAAGAAAGCCTCGGAATACGATTTCTTCCCACAGAGGGGCACACACGACAAGTACTAGTGCATAAAGAGCCATTGCAATTGGATCACGTGCCATTATAGACTGCTCAACACTAGAGAGTGTGAGGGGAGTGGAAGGCATAACTGGCAATAGATCAAGGTTGAACTGAGAGAGACGGTTCACTAATGGAAACATGGAGCACCCAAGCAAAACATCAAATAGCCACTTTCCTTTATGGGTAAATCTAAACCAATCCGATGAGAGGGGACGGAATCGAGACAAAGAGCGGTAGAGTATTAGAATTCCAGCTAGGCCTTCGGTTACGTCTGTTAAAAGGCTGAACAAAGCTTGCCCTCTGAAGGTCAGTGTTTCTTTGCTGAAGCCGGCAATATGTGCAGCAAATGGGATCATCCACGAACCAATGAACCAGAATGACATAATCCAAAGGAGTGTAACCTGCATCACCAGAAAGTTTCACTACATTGTTCTAATTCTGAACAAAACACTATTCTAAAAACATGTTATATTATGAATCCTCAACCACTACTATTGAGTTGGCGTAAATTTATATTCTATAACCAAATGCTGAAGAAACCTTGTTGATTGAGCGACAGAACTTATCATACAAGAATCCAATAGCATCTCCGTAAAGCCATTAAGCCTTAGCAATTATACTACAAGTTACCTACTAACGTTGAAGAGAGCCTCTATAAATAACTGATCACTCCAATTTTTGTATAGAAGTAAAATTTTACAGGGCAAAGTTCTTGGCAGGGGCTAACAAATTTTGTAAGACAGTGCCCTATGATTAATTGATTATTACTTATTAGGTTCTGTAGACAAACAGTCATGCTTTGAATCATGGTGACGGCCTTCATGAAAGTCCAAAGTATCAATTTTTAGCTGTCTCAATGCATACTCTTGCAATGAATGGAAAAGAATAAAGATTCAGATATCACGAATGATAAAAATTTCTACTCAAATAGAATTTTTTTTTACAAGTTTACCACCGAAGATCATATTAATTGTATGTCATCCTTTCAGTTAGCCAACTAATTCTCGCAAATAACAACTAAAGACACAATACGACCAATTATAACCCAAACACAAGTATCACAACACATAAACCTGATATTCTTTTTACGTTGAAAACTTGATATATATTGTAGCTGGGCCCCGGGCACGGGCAAAGCAAAGGCAACTGCTACTTCTTAAAGACGAGATCATCACAAGCTTTTCAGGAGAAATTGTTACATATTAGAGGAAAAGGAACACCCTTACTTGAAGGATGGTCTCTGCAGTCCACGGTACAGTCCACCGTTTTCCTATCACTTTTAACAGCGCATCTACAGCCTGTAAAAAATGATGAATCCGTGGTCACACCCTTCTTGTGATTTTCATTTTCCTTTATATACTCAAATAGCTAATCTGTTCGCTCCAGAACAAAGATAAATGGTAATTCATATTTGCCACGTCCAGAGTACATTAGGATTTTGGTCATTATCTACTATTATTATTCGAGTTCTTATGGGCCATGGCAAATCAGTACCAACAGCAACCCGATAAAAAATTTCAAGAAACACCAGGTAAAGGAAAGGCGTTCCTACCTCTCTAAAATTTGGTACCCAATTTCTTTTTTCAATATTTGGTTTGCTAATTTCTGACTTCTCCGACTCCTGTAGGATTTTCTCACCAGAATCAGAGTTTGGGGAGCCAGATAAAAATTCTTCATGCCGAAAGCACAGGATTTTCCACTTCTGTGTACAAAATAACAAATTAGAACACTGTATAAAAGGCCAGTGATATTTGTACATACACTTCATACTTTTGCATTCATTTCATTGCATTGCATTGCATTGCATTGTAGCATACATATGATACTCGTGTGAAACGAAAAATATAAAAATTCATGACCAGCAGGAGGCAAATAAAGAAAGCTTGCAAGTTCAAAATAATTAATAAGCTCCAATAAAAATGCTAACCCTTTTGTCAATCTGAAAGATAAATAGTTTTTCCCTTCCCCACAACTTATCCTATCTTTTTCTCAAGTTTAGTAGGGAAGAGATCAAGAGAATGTTCAAATATGTAGTAATCTTCTGATCCTAAGGGACAGGTGTCTTGGCCTCTTGGGTTTCTGCTGTTGTTTAAGTTTTATTTAGAAACCTCAAACTAAGAACTAGCCTTACCTTTATAACATGTTTTTCCTCACCATAAGTCCTATTCAGTGTTCCATGTCTTATAAGACTCTATACTATCATGTATTTGCTATCTTGTGCCAGCATTAGAATCAACAGCATAATTCACAATTGAGAACCAGAATGTGTACATTACATAAAACCAGCCTCTTCTCCGATGGTTTTCTTCTCTTAGTCCCTCAACTTATCACAGATTTTGTGCAGGTTCAATCAATTTTACTCTTGTTTCCTTCACAACCAATTAAGAGAACCATAATGAAACCTAATCAAGCCCAAACAATGTCCGATAGACAGATTAACATCAATTACTACAGTAGCCAAGGAACATAAATTTCTGTTGCCCTCAAAAACATTTTTGAATAGTCAAATATTTCCAACAAAAAACACAAAATTAAAACTTGGAAGAGAATAAATGGTTCCTCTGAATAACAAACTGGAAATACAAAGAATAAATATTACACATTAATTTCTTCCCATATTTTCCAAAAATCAAGGCTTAAAACAACCAATTAACACAATACATTCTAGTTTATTGCTATGCTGGAGAGTATGGATCGGTGTGAGCTGATAAGGATTTACAAATACAATATCCTGATTTAGAAACACGTTGAAGATTGTCAATGCCCAAAATAATGGGAAAGACATGCTCACAAACATGTAGCTATACGAGGAAAGTAGATATGCCAAGAAACACCATTGCATAATGAATAAAATTCATTTGAGTGTAATAATATCTTTGAAGGATATATCATCAGCACATAAACCCAACAGGAAATATTACCTGTTAGCTGATACATGTCTGCAAGCTAATGCACAATATAATTCACTTGAATAACGGTAAAGAAAATCTTAGTGTTCATATACACCCGATATCTGCAGATTGATTTGAATGAGCAAAAGTAATATTTAACTACTATGCGATTTGTACTTAAAAAAATTACACAATTACATTTGATCAATCACCGGATTTCAACTAATATTTATCCAAATTCTACACAAAGAAAAATATAGCAAGCTAAACCCAGTTCATAAGTGCATTCTTGCTCAAAACCAAAAACCACAAACACATTCGTACACTAGAAATTTTGAAAACTTAACAAATTTCAATGCAAACATAAAGTTATGAGCTATCCATTATTATTAATAATAATAATAATAATAATAATAATAATAATAATAATAATAATAATAATAATAATAATAATAATAATAATAATAAACCAGTAAATAAAAAATAAAAAAAACATAAATAAATGAGTAGTTGGCTAGAAAAATCTCAGCTCCTATCCGAATTTAACACTTCAATTTCACACATCTGAAATCAATCACACGCAGATAAAATCCTTGGGCAAACACAGCAAAGAAAAGGCCACATCTTCTGAAATAATTCACCTTGGTTGGGAACCTGCGATGAGCTTCAGACACAGGACAGCTCAAAGAATGAGGAAAAACAGATTTGGGGGCGAATTTCAAAGCTCGAAATCTATGGCTTGAGGTTGAAAGTATGGGGCTTTGCGGCAGAGATTGGTAGCTCAGCATCAGATTACAGACGGGCTGGCGATTAATATCCCTAAATTTCGGAGCATATGGGTTGGTGGAGATCATAGATTTTGTGCATTTTACACATGAGAGAACCCTAGAGTGATTCAAGTTTGTTACGGGCTGTGTGTGTGTGTCGGCACCTTCCACTTGACATTTTCTTTTGGGAGTCCAAGAGAAACAATCTGTCGGATTCTATTCGATCAGTGGTTAGAAGAGAGGAGAGAGTTCCATTTTTCTATTTTTTTTTTTTAAACAAAAAATCTAATGTTGCCAACAAAAAAAAAAAAATTGAAACAAAAACTTAACCTCCATATATTATGATTACTTTTGAAAAAACACATTAAAATAAGCAATCATATGCTATCAGAAGTTTGAAATTTTATTTCTTGATTCTGCTAGATTTGAATATTTACGTTGACACCCCACGGTTTTAGTGTGCAACATATTTTCCTGAATAATTTAAATAAAAGAATTAAAATAATCATTTTCTGAATCTGTTTGTCAACATATTAATCTCAAATAATATTATAAATAAGATAATTTACGTTTATTAAACAAAAACTTCTAACTATAATTTTAAGTTTTTTTCTTTTAAAAAATTCAAATATTTACCACTTTTTATGTTCAAACACCTATCATTTCTTCGATATAAAATTGGCGTTGTCTCAGCCTTCTAAAATTACAAATCAATCCTCGTTGTGGTTCAACACATTTACCATGTTTTTTTAAAAAATGTATTAATTAATTCATTATTTTTTGTCTAATACCGTGTTCTTTTTAATTTTTTTATTTTCGAACACATTGATGTATGTATCCACCTCATCTCCACATTGAATATCCGTATTTGTAAAATATCAAACACAACAGAGGGTCATTTTAGGAGTATTGATTCAAGCCTCACAAAAAAGAAAAACGTGAGGAGAATGATACAAACTTGCAAGGCAATAAATTTATATTTACAATTAAAATCAAAATCAAAATATTTACATGACTAGACATACGTAGCGTAGCCACACTTAAAAGGATCCCGTGCCCTAGTTTATATCGAGGTCCTAACAATATCAAACCAAGGAGAGGTGAACTATTCATTCAAACCACTTGCAATGAAATAGTCAAGAATACAACCTAGCTAATACCACTTATTCACAGACGAATTAGAAAACTATAGGCAAGGACCATCTTATATCCAATTCTGACGAGTCGCGAAAGATTTTTTGGGCTCTGATGGACCAGCCATGTCTCTGCTACTAGTGACGTTGAAACCAGGGCTGCCGGCTAGTACTGCCATGAGATTTCCTCCATGGACCCTTCCTTCTGGCACTTTACTTGGTGATGAATTGCCTCCATCTGGCGGATACATTTGCTGGAGATGTATATGTCTCCAACTGCCAGGGGGAGACACGATGCTGTTCTCCATCTTCGTGAGATCAAAGCTCATGTCTTCAACGGAAAACATGTGTTTCATCTTACCAGGTTTGGTGGTTCCTGTAGTCGCACCACCATGAACTCTTTTATCTTGAACCAAAGCAAAATGAGACGTGCACAGACCAGATTTTCCCCGAGCAAATGAGCTGCAAGGACCATCACCGTTGCCAAATTCGGAACCGGGGTGTCCCCAAGAGCACCTCTTCCTCCACCATGGGCCTTGCAGAAGTCNGTGCTGCCCTGAGCACTTTTTCCACAGCCTTCAAATACGCATCTCTTGCCTCCACCATGACGTACACAGAAATCAGTACGTCCCCTGGCGCTCTTTGTACACTCTGGGACAGCACACCTCTTGCCACCACCATGTGCTACACAAAAAAGGGTCCCACCATGCACACTCTTTGGGCAGACCCCACCTCCTTCGAATGAGCATCGCTTCCCTCCCCCATGGCCCTTGCAGAATGAGGTGCTTCCTTCGGCACCCTTGTAACAACCAGGAAAAGTGCAGCGCTTTCCCCCACCGTGAGCTTTGCAAAACATGGTGCTTCCTTGGGCTCCTTTTCCACAGTTGGTATACTGGCATCGTCGACCACCTCCATGAGAGATGCAAAGACCTGAAAGGCCTTCTGCACTCTTTGTGCAATTCTCTCTCTGGCATCTCTTGCCACCACCATGCCGAATGCACAATCCAGATTTACCTCTGGCAGCCCGTGTGCAATCCTCATGATTGCAGCGCCGGCCACCACCATGGGCGATACAAAAATCAGTTCGTCCCTCAGCACTCTTTGTACATCCTAAAAATTCACATCGTCGACCACCGCCATGAGCCTTGCAGAATGCTGTTCGACCTTCAGCTCCTTTGCTGCAGCCAGGACGCTGACACCTACGACCGCCACCATGAGCAATACAAAGGCCAGAAGCCCCTCTCGCGCCCTTCAGACACCCCTGAAACTGGCACTGTTTATTATTATAATTACGTTGCTGTTGTGAGTGTGTTGTCCCGGAAGAACAGGTGACTGAGCTTATTGGTGCTGTTAAACTTGATGAGAGATCACAAGAAATTTTTGTCGATTTGATTTTCCCCATAGGCTGATTGAAAAGGTAAGTGTTTTCCATGTTCTGTGGACAAAAAGAACTTCCTGGTGATCCTGCTTCGTCTGCCCTCAAAGCTCCATCAGCAGGAACCATATTTGTTCCATTTTTCTGGGCACGGGAGTTTTGATGAACAGTTGTAATATCAGATACAGAATGCCCACTGGAAAGGCTCAACTGCAGATCAACCTTAGGCCACATATCCATCGATTTGTAATTAGAGTTGGCTGATTTTGAAAGGTCTGGTGATTTTTCCCCGCCAAGATAAAGAGTGAAGTCCAGTTCTAGATCCATAGAGCACCCTTCTTCAGTTTCTTTGGCTGATGACATTGTGGTACATACAGTTGCAGTACTCCCTTTACTGTCCGAAGAGCTTGATGAATGGCCGAGATGGAGACCCAGTGAAGATTCAAGTTTATGATCCATGGGTCCATCTATTGAGCTCCATTTCCGTTTGACTCCCTTCGGGAGAAACGAAAATGAACTTGCAAATCCAGGTGCATCAAGTCTCAAGGTTGTGTCTGCACAAGACATAAATTCAGTTCCAGCTCCTCCAATCTGGATGGAATTGCACAGGTTTGTGAAAGCATTTGCAGCCGGGTTAGCAGCAAAACCCAGATTATGGAATCTAGGATCCATGATCAAATAGCTACCAAGCAAAACTCTTATCTGAACCGCAACTCAAATTCTAATGAAGAGTCTCCTGGCTTCCGGGTTTTATAAATTATCAACAAAAGTAGGGTAAAATGCCTCAGAAGGAGTTCACTACACCCCCACTCACAAATCCTGAAGTATCACTACGGTCCATCGGCTGTAAAAGGTAACAAGAAGCTATTGCAATTAGCAGCAGTAACTCATGATAATTTTCACTAGCTCAAATCTTTCAAAACAATCTGGTAGATTTGCATCCTGTCACAAAATCACATTATCAATGAGACATGGCTGAAATCAGAAGTATACTAATGTGCATTAAGATCTAGCATAGATATGTTGATTATATACCCTAAATTAGTTTTAAACAATTGCATGTGCCTTTCTAAGCGCAATTTCCCACATCTCCAATGTGAAAAGGTAATGCAGTCTTTCTCAAGTGAAATTATGTTTTCACTTCCAAAATTTATTCTGGCACACAACCGAAAATGAAAGGCAACAAATTTCAAGATATTCTCATGCAATGGAAAAAAAATGCAGTCAAAAATAGTTTTAACATACAGAATATCAAAAGCATAACCTAACTCAAACAAATTCTTGAATAGCCAACTCATTCAGCTAGATAATATTTCCATCCCTAAAATTCAGCACTAAGATTCTAAGAAGCAAGGTAAGCAAATCAGTTGGCTCTGACATACATGATATGTAACTTTTATCCCTATATACATGATATTACGAAACATCATAAGCTGCCCAACAGGACCTCAGATTCAGCTAACCAATGGAATTCAACTATCTACCAGCCAACACACACCTCTTTCTCAAATCCCTCAAAACAGGTCGTTATAATTAGATATACGATTTCAAAGCGAAACTCGGAACTTAATCATAGGAAATCTTATTTGTGCAATTTTGGTACGTACACGACAAATTCAAAACTACAAGTACGTTTGCTTCTTATAATCAGATCAATAATATAAATGATTGATACGTTTAAGCAGAAATTATTGACAACAGATTAATAATAGTAAATAATAATAATAATAATAATAATAATCGAAGCTAAGAAATCAAAATATAAAGCAATACCAAAATTTTTTTTAAAAAATCCAATCAAATACAGAACTTGAAAAACAGTGAATTGCGATAAAAATTCTATTTCGAATCGGAAAAATCTTACCTCTTGGATTGGATCAGTGATTCATCTTTTGGATGATTTGGGAAAGATAGAGCGAAGACTTATGCCGATATTCCAGAGAGATAAAACTAGGGTTTGGGTCTGACGCCGCGCAAAAGGGATGAAAAATCAACACTACTTTACTTTTTTTACACAGAAAATTAACATCATCTATATGAAATATGAATAAGGATATCGGAATATGCCTCTAATTTATTTATTTATCAATATACATATTTTTGGTTGATTAAAATTCTAGAATATGTGTCTGGTCTGGTGATTGGGGACCCAGGTTCCTCTTCCAAATTCATATCTGGGATTGAACCTTCCCGTGTTTTTTGTACACAAACATCCATCCCCACTCAACCACACCTATTTCATTTCTGATTTCTCCTAATTAATTTACCCCTGTAAATATCTCCGATATATATATACATATATATATATATATATATTGTCAGCAATAATTATTAAATTTTTTATTTATTATTTTAAGAAAAGTAAATTTAATATTTAAAATTAATTTAATTAGCATAATAGATATCAGCTAGTGAAGAAAGGAAAAAACAGCTAGATCGACTTTTGTTTTTCCATAACTAATGATATTGCATGTTGACCACATGATCGGTTTTTTTTTTTAAAGATTAATTTTGTTTCGAGATTAAGAATTTGAGAGATAATTTTTATAAGATTTTTTGTATTAATTAAAATAATTATTAAAGCTTTTTGACATCAATTTTAGGAATACTAATAAAAAAACATATGTATATATGATATAATAATGTGTTTTTATGTACTAAAAACAATAGCTTTTTTGTGAGATTATTTCGAATCTATATATGAGATGTGTTGAATCGATTTATATTTATAATAAAAAATAATATTTGTTATAAAAAAATATAATTTCACATGGGTCGCATAGATTTAACTTCCACTATTGTCTACTCGAAATCTTCAGCCCAACTAATAATAATAATAATAATAATATTTTTAAAGTTTAAAATTCTAGATCTATTAATTCATTTTCCGTCCAACTATTTGGCGACTAAAGTTTTCTTCCAACTAATTTTAATGTCAAATTTGCAAACCAGATTTGAATTTTAGGAGATGCACTATGGCACTAATATCCTTCAATTGTCCGATATAATTATCTTTTTAATTCTTATAACTCTATACAAGTTTGCCATTTTATGTGGTTTTCAATTTTTCCTTTTCTATGGAATTTGTGAGTTTTATATATATATATATATATATATATATATATATATATATATATAAATATTAAATGTATTGATTTAAAAAATATTATTTTGTAATCATTTTGTGATTAGAAGAGGGTTAAAAATTAGCTAGGATCAATTGTTAAATTTATGATTTGAATATTAGTTTTACGAGTTGAATTTTGTGAAACGGGTCAAACTCACTCATATTTACAATAAAGAGTTATGTTTTTTACATAAAAAATAAGACAAAAACTCCTATGAGACGGTCTCAAGAGTCATTTTTTTGAAACGAGTCTCTTATATGGGTTATCAATTAAAAAGTATTACATTTTATGTCCAAAATATTACTTATTATTATAAATATGGGTAGGGTTTACCTGTTTCACGGATGAGACCGTCTCACAGAAGTATTACTCAAAAAAATAATACATTATCATGGATGACCCGGCCAATCAGAAGATCCGTTTCACAAAATTTACCCATGAGACCATCCCACAAAAGTTTTTGTGTAGTTTTACTATCATGAATATTTAGAACTTTCAAGAATAAATTTATATATTTAGTTCGCATAGTATATGCATGCAATTCACAGATGTTTTCAAATATATTATTTACGACTTAAATAATATATTTTATTATAGAGTTATTTGTACCAAATATCCCTGTGAAGTATTAAAAATACATACTTTTTTCATATGAAATTTTAATAGGCATCTTCAACCCTAACTTTTTATAAAATTAGCATACGTGCCCTTTCATATGAGTGATTTGCACACGCGCCTCATTGGACTGGGCAAACATTTTGATTTTTTTGCACCAAATACCTCTTTGAAATATTAAAAATACATATTTTATCCCTTAAGAAATAATTTTTATATCTGTTCAACTCATAATACACAATTTTAGTAAGATACAAATATAAAATATTCATCAAACATTTATCATTTTTAAATGTATTATTCTTAATTAATTTGTTTCTAAAAAAATCATTACTTTATCTTGTTATCATTATTTTATTAAACTTACTTCGTGTTTTCAATTTTTTCATTAAATATGCATTCATAAATAAGGATTTAAATACCTAAAAGTACCTTAAACCAAAAAGATAAGTTCATGCATGTTACTTTTTTGATTTAGGACTATATAGTATTGAACCAAAATCTAAATTTTTCAAAAAGATACATTGCAAAATTTGCATTAAATTATAATAAAAAAAATAAAGTCGATATATAATGATAAAATTTACTATTAAAATTTTTTTATTTTGCTCAGTTTTATCCATCTAACTTCTTCTTATAACTGATTTGATAAATTTATTTTTTACTCTTGAAATCACAATCAGTTCTCTAAAGTTGCTGGGATTAGTGAGCTTGCCTATAAAAAAAGATTTAATCAAATAAAAATCAATTATATCCTTTGACATGTCACGTATAGATTTAATCTTAAATTTAGCATTATTAATATTCGTTATAACTGTTGAGATAATGCTTTCACCAATGAAAATCATAAAAAACATCAACTCGTAATATGTCGGGAGATGATATATGGTTAAAATGATTGTTTGATATCATATATTGAGCGAAGTGTGTTTGAGACAGTTGCAGTTTCAAATTATGAAATCTCGATATATGTTAGTAAAAATATATGATAACATAAAAGCATTTTTAAATTTATTGAATTTGCCCCTCCTAATTGAAAATCTTGGGTATGCCACTGGTTACATATATCTATATATATATATATATTAGATATATGTATGTATGTATGTATGTATATATATATATATGTAGAACATCAAATATTATTTGATTTTGTGAATGAGAGTTAGGTGTCTAGAAAGTTTTTCCACAATATGTATTAATAATCTAACTCCACTGCAGTCTGAAGATTCATTTTGATTAGATAACTAGGATTAATATTTTGAAATTTCATGTTGATCAATATTTAGTTTCAATCACATTCTCTATGTTTGGGGGTTAAAATTATTGAATATCAATCAAAATTTCATAACATATAACAAAAAAACACATCAAATGATCATATAAACACACATATATATTAATGTAATATATGTGTACATGCAGTACTTTTTTTCTGATAATCTTTTTTACCAACATTCATAGAGATTAATATCAACACGAAGCCTAAAATACACTTCTCCTTCAAACGCATCGGTACTCAGCGTCGCCACCCCTCTCGTCATGAAGAAATCACCGGTCCCTCCGATGACCGAAATGTCCCTTGTCTTGTTCATCAACGGATCGGCACCGGCGAAATTTATGGTACCCTTGTGTTCAGTCGAGTTGAAAACGAAAGAAAACCCTAGCCATGAAGTGAATATATCTTTCTTGTCGTACAAGTAGAATCCCTGAGCCCGACCCACCGGAGGGGAATGGAGATTATTATCTAACGTGATCGGATCATCGAAAACGACCACGTTTCCAAAGTGATTCTGGGCCGATAAGATGGTGGTGTTCCCCCAAGCTGGGGTTCCTACGATGGCTGCCGTTGCATTCTTGGAGTTTTGCCCGTTGTAGATTATGTCGTGGAAGAAGAAAACCAGTTTCTTGCATGGTTGGCGGCGGTGCCGCCGGCTGTTTGTGGCTGAGCAGCCGAGGAGTAGGATGAAAATGGCCTTGAGAATGATCAGGTTTAGTCTAGGCGCAGTCTCAGCCATGGAGGGGGTTTAATTTAATTTTGGGGTGCAGAGGAATATAGTAACAAGATATATATAAATGTTGATAATTGGCTTCAAGTATAGGATGATTATATATATATATAGTATGTCTCAAGGTTTTTTTTTTATTATTTATATTATTTTTATAATTTATTAAAATGGGTTACAATCTAGAGTCGTGATGCGCCTTGACTTTCAAGGCAACTTAGGTCGACTTAAGTGCTTGAAAAGGTTAAATGTCATGATTAATGTTTTATAACGTACGGAAAAATTTTTCCTATCAATAATCTTCTAATCCGGAACTTCACCACATTATTAAAGTAATACTTTAATATTGAATTTAAAGGTCGATATTTATTTTTATAAGAAAAAATCCTAAAAAACGTGTAGATTTCACGTGTATCGATAATTATTTAGGAACAAACTAAAATTTTGGTTCTTTATGTTTGTCACTTTGCAATTTCGGTCCTCTATGTTTTCATATTTCAGTTTTCGTCTTACATGTTTTGAATTTTGGTAATTTCAGTCTTTTTTATTCGAAAATGCTTACGTGACACTATACACGTCAGCTCCACATCAGCACTGCATATTGCCACATCAGCGTCACATCAGAAAAAAGACTAAAATTGCCAAAAAAATAAAGATAGAGGACTAAAACTGAAATCTGAGAATATAGAGTACCAAAATCGCAAAGTGACAAACATACATGACTAAATTAAAAAAAAAATTTTCCCTAATTATCCATCACAAATTAAGTTCAATATTAAAGCAAAGTCCAAAAGTAGGATATTATTTTGCCTTGTAATTTAAGAATAATTGTTTCCCTATCATTCATTGCATTACATATTTGTTGCATATAATCGATTAGGTACCCAAATCCATTAAGTGTACTTAACCTGCAGCTTTTGAAAGTGGTTGCTTAAAATTAGTTCAATGTTGACATGTACATACGCGAGAACAATATGAAACGTGAAAGGTATCAAGTTTGCTAACTTGCTATTAAGTATAATATAAAATTAGTCACAACAATACACGATGTGTGCGTGTACATAAAAATGTGTTTTTTTAAAAAATAAAATATTTATAAATTGGTCTTAACTCACTCTATCATTTTACGACGTTTTTTCTTGATAGAAAAAGATAAAAGAATATTTTTTTGTAAAAACAATTGAAATTTGATTATATCAACAAATCATCAGCTACTATTACTTTCTCACATTGAGTAAAAGTAAAGAGATTTAGAAATCATAAAAACTCTTGTGAAACGGTCTCACGAGTCAATTTCGTGAGAATTGATCTTTTAATTTGGTTACTCGTGAAAAATTATTACTTTTTATACTAAAAATATTATTTTTTATTGTAAATATGAGTAATTAACCCATATCATGGATAAAAATTCGTGAGACTATTTTGTGAATCGACTTAAATTTTTTTAATGAAACGAAAGATGTAATTTCTCCAAATAACTCTCATGGAATTGATCTCACAGCCACCACTAATTATCCGAATGCGATATATTAACTCGTGGTGGAGTGACAAGCTACGTTTTATCCGAAAGTTAGACATTTGAAGTGTGCTGATATTATTATATTGCCTCAAGTCCAATTTGCTATAACTTTAGCGGTTCGACCAAATCAAGTAAACTGATTGGATGTGAAAGACGTTCAAAATTTTATGGAATGTTTTTTTTTTAAATACAAATTACATTGAATTTCGAAATTACATAACATTACAATACTAAATATTGAAATTTGCCCGCAAACTTGAACATTGACTCGAGACGTGCTTGTCTCGAGAAAAAAAAATACCTAAATCTACCTAAATAAATTAGAAAATCTGCCCGCAGTCAACGGAAATCAAACCTGAGATCTCGTGGTCTCAGTGCCTCAGTCTTAACCATTAGGCCAAGACCTCATTGGCAAAATTTTATGGAATGTTAATTATTAACAGTAAGGGATTTAGTTATTTTTATTCATTGTAAAAAAATTGAATAATATATATCCTTTGATTGACTCGAGGTTTAACAATTATTATAAGTAATTAGGCAAGCTTTTATTTCACAACCTACTTTATTGATCGCACATAATTTGGAAATTTAAGTTATACAATAGATATCAATTATGTTTTTCATTATATATATATACATATACAATTTTGTTATCCTGTCCACTCATCGTGCCCACCATGAGGTGACACTCAACTATTGGATGCGATAAATTGTGTGTTCAATAGTTGAGTATCACCTCATGGTGGACACATTAGGTGGGCACGGTGGATGAGCATGATAGCAAAACTCTATATATATATATATATATATATATATTATTTTAGAAAATATATTTTTTTCCACAAACTTATATGATTTTGGGTTTTGATTCATTAAGTTTTTAAAGTTTTATTTTGAGTTTTGATTCATTAAGTTTAATGCTGAAGCGACAAAAAAAAATTGATGACTCGTCAGATGTATGTCCGGATCAGAATAGTTGAAAATTAAAAGTTAATGTATAAAAACTCAAAATTAAGTTAATTTGGAAAAAAATCATTTTTTTAAACAAGAATTCGTATAAGTGTGTTATATTATTTTTTTGAATATATTTCAACAGATCATGGAAGAATGATTGGTTAATTATGCCTACTCATGATGTCAAATCTTCCCCAACCATCTTTCGATGGACGAAGTTATCCACTTGCAAGCTAATTTAAGATCGGGTAAACTAATTCCCCCCGCTGGCCATTCTTAATTGGGATTTATGGGAACTGGGAAGTGACAATAAAAAAATAAAAAAGGAACTGGATTAATTAACAAATTCGAAACTGTTATAAACCACGAGAGAAATAAGAGAGATGAATAGAGAGAATTCATGAGAGAAGAAAGAATTCATATGAGTCAATACTCAGGTGCAAATTTTATTGAACTCAATCACCCCTATTTATAGGAAAAGGTTACAAGATACAAATCTTTACAAATATTATCTTGACATATTTATCTTGATCACAAATCTTTAATAAGATAATCATCTATAATAATAATATATTTATAACACTCCCTCTTAGATGATTATTTGCACAAGCAACCAATTCTTCAAAATCTCCATTTGGCAAGATGTATGTCTGAGAACTTCATCTGGACTCAAGTGTTGCCTCGTTAAAATCTTGACAGTAAAACCCCATAGGAAAAATCTGAACGAAGAAAAAAGAGTACAACAACATATATTTTCTTTGGTATCTTTCCGACGATGGATGCGCCTCGTTAAAACCTTATCAGAAAAAACCCAGTGGGACAAAATCCTAATGAAGGAAAAAGAGTACGACATCTCTTGATACGTGTTAATTGCCTCATTAAAAACCTTGTTATGAAAAACCACATGGGAAAAATCATAGACAAGAGAAAAAGAGTACAACTTTAATTCCTCCCCCTCTTGCAAGCATCACTTGAAATTATTAACTCTTAATATTTCAATCTTATGCACTTATTTGCCAAAAATTGATTTAGATGCTGATTTTGTCAAATATATGGTACTTCAAGACCAAATATATTTTATTCTTCTTCAAGTTGACAAAAACAATATTTTGAGCATCAAATCCTTCGATGATGTTTTTAAATATATCACCATCAAATCAGTGCATTCATGACAAGTGCAAATATTTTCTCATAATCTAATTGAAATACTTTGAAAAACTTTGCTAATATTTGCTCATTGTTGGGATCGGTTCAGAGGGTAGAGGGGGGGTGAATACACTCTGAAACTTTTCTTTTTCTTCTTTAAAATGATCAAGTGAGGTTTAGTTCACTTAATCAGTTTTCTCAACTTCTAAAACGTTTTGAACAACTTAAATAGTGCGGAAATAGTTCAGAGGTTTTAGTGATGCAAAGTTTATAATGCAATGTATGAGCAGGATGTAAGATAAATGGCAGTAAATGCTAAAGCACGATTTTATGGAAGTTCGAAGGCTTAATCCTTCTACGTCTCCCCTTCTTCCACTTAGGAAGGAATTCACTAGAAGACTTTGGTTATTACAACGTCTTGTAATACACCCACTTCAGACTTAGGACTTATCCAATGCCTAATCCGAAACTCCTAGATTTACACAGATAAGATTCTCAGTTCTTATCAGACTGGTGGAAGCTTTCAGAGCAGCTTCAAGTCTCTTCAACACTGAGTATAGTTGAGTTGAGCTTCTCAGACTGCAGAGCGGTCGAGAGGCTTGAAAACCCTAGGATGATCCTTGACGATCAGATGTGTGAACTGTAGGCGAGGGTTTATTTGAGCAGCAGATGAATGATCTTGTAAGTGTGCTCAAGTATATCAGATGAGGACTTCTGATATTATTCAAGTGATTGAAATTTTTCTGAGTTGCTTGTCTCTCTTCGTTGTCTCGTATCACTTGTTGTTGTTCTTGTTGTATATATTTTTCTGAGCAATCTTCCCTTTATATAGGTCAATCATCAACGTCTTTATTTTGAACGTTCTGATGCTGCATTGAATGCACATTTAATGCTCATAAATGCATTGATGATTCTGCATGAGGATCGTACACTGCAGACAACTTCCAGGGTCCAAAACTGGAATAAACGGTCGAATGCTTTATCTGCAGTCATTCTGTGTTTTTGCCATTTTGGTACAACCTGTTGTCTTGATTTGCAGGAGTCAACAAATCTTCTGAAACGCCGGTTCTGCTTTTAATAAAAGATCCTGCAAAGAACATCTTGTCACAGGTACTTGTCTTGAGATATCTAGATAGGCAGTTGGCATTCTACCGGTAGAGATATTTGTCCTCTGCTGGTTTAAATAACCAGTCGATAGGCTTGTGACTTCAACCGGTCGAGAGATAAAGGCGGTTGACAAGCTTCCGGTAGATAGATTTATCCTCTGCTGGTTTTGATAGCCAGTCGATAGGCTTGTGACTTCAGCCGGTCGAGAGCAAAGGCGGTTGACAAGCTTCCGGTAGAAGTTGTAGTAGATTCCTGAAATACAATGGTTGGCAGCACATTCCTATACAATGAGTTGTTGTTTGTTATCACCAAAATATCGGATTCAACAATTTCCCCCTTTTTGGTGATGACAAAACTTAAGTGCTCCAAGAATAGTTGAGAACATTAAAATGAACTTCATTGAGAGAATGAATTTCATTAAGTACAATAAGCATTTTTATTACACCTACAGAAAAAAAAATGCGGCTGCGATAAGTAAAGAAGAGATAAGTTGTTCATCTTTTGAACCAACTGGCTCCTCCTGACCTATCGCCTTCTCTTCTTCTTCTGTCGGCTTCTTCTTTTCTTCTGGACTCTTCTTCACGTCTTCTTGCCTCTGCTGCTCTACGTTGCTCTTCTTCCCCCTTTTTGGCATCACCTTGGTTGAGCCGAAGGATGACCTCAGTGAGTTGAGTGCCAATGCAGGCTTGCATAGTGTCTATTTTTGCATCGATTTGAGCAAGTAGAGTGGCTTGCATAGTGTCCATCCGATCATTCAACTGCTTATGAAGGCGATTTTCGGATCGGATAACTTGTTCGGAGACGGTAGAGAGCGTGTTGATTTGAGTGCGATGATGATTAGTGATCTCTGTGGACAGACGAGCAAGGTCTCGAGACACGGTCTCGAAATGCCGAATCATCGTCTGGCGTGAATTATCGACCGATAAGGATGAGTTTGTTATGTCTTGAGAGAAGGACCTAACCGTTTGCATGAGCTCATGAAGCCGATTTATCAAGGTATGATCTAGAGCTGCGGCCATGGCTTCAATTAAAGAATCATCAGTCTGAAGCATTTGCCCTTCTGGGTCATTTCTTGGTGAAACCGGGCTAGACTCACGATGATGTGGTGCGGGTGAATTTGCTGGAGAGCTGCCCGATGGACCTTCCAATAATGGTACAGTTGGAGATGTAATAGTTTCAACTGCAGCCAATATGGTTGGTGGAGTACCAGGATCAGCACTTGGTTCATCCATAATGAGATCTTCCATAAACTTTTCAGTAGATGGAGACGGTTGAAGTGCTGGATCAGCATCAGTCACTTGCTGTTCTGGAGATGCAGGTGATACAATAGTGCTTGATATCTCCGTTGGGGGCACTGTTGCTTCACTACTGCAAGGAGCCTCTGTCACAGAGGTGACAGGTATCTCTTGTGCAACCACTTCTAAAACATCTTGTGAATGACCGGGAGAAGTGTGAGCGGTCGTCACGGGAGAGGAGTGAGCAATCACAACTGCTTCCGGTTGAGTAACTGCTTGGACTGCGGTTGAGGAGGGGTCGACCGATGAAGATGCTGCCACATTCGATCTTAGAGCATATGATTGAAAGAGGTCAGCAGTGATGAGATCGGTCAAAATCCCATCTGAAGAAGGGAGAGCATAGACGTCTTCTTCACCCTGATCTTGAGTGAGAAAGGTTTTCATCATCACTTGTGCTTCCAGCACATAAGCTTGTAAACAGGCTGCTGAAGCTGGTGTTTTGACATTGTTGAGAGCTTGGAAGTGCTGAAGTAGTTGAGTGATTTGACGTAGACTATCCTGTAGTCCAGTCAAAATCACAAAGTCATCGGCGGCGGTAGGACTCTTGGATTTGAAATTCTTGACACGCTCATTAATTAGCAGTGATAGCAGGCTTCCTCGAAGCTTCAAGTCTATGAGATGTCTTCTTCCCAGAGCCTCCACGATGTCTTCAGTATCAGCAAATAGAAGCATCTTCTGCTCAATGACGTTTAGAGATTTCCATTTAGGAAATATTTGAGCGAGTGTCAAGTGAGTGCGGGAGTGATGCCATCTGTCAAAACGTTGTAGATGACGCTTGACAGTACGGAGCACGTGAGAGATGATCATATTGAGTTCTATCGTAGCTGCTGGTTGAGCCTTGGGTGTGTATATCATCACACCTTTCCCTTTGTCTTTGGGATCAGCTAGAGTGACCTCAGGAGCTGATGAGGCACCTTCCCGGATTATCACACCTTTTGTAGGACGAGGAGCAGTAGAAGCAACAACGGTGGTAGTCTCGACCGTTGGCAGGGTAGGAGCAAGTCCAGAAAGAGACTTTAGCTTCTTGTGCTGCCTCTTCTTCTCGCCTGCAGGCGTGGATGACACAGCTGCTTTGGAGACCGAAGGGGATGATTTGCTGAAGGCTTGAATCAGTGGAACATTCTCACGTGATTCATCTTCAGAGTCAGATTCGATGATCAGTTGACGCTTGGCAGACTTTTTGGTATGGACTGGTTTGGCCACGACCGAAACCGTTGAAAGCGGTTGAGGGATAGCAATAACCTTTGCGGTTGAGGGCAAGGTGTCGACCGCAGTCTCTTTCTTGTTCAGGAATTTGAGAATCGTAGACTTGTTGAGCCATTTGGTGGGATGCAGAGGCTCAGTCTTGGAAAAGTCCACTCCAAGGACGCCCAAGATGTGGCAGATTTGCAAAGCAAATCCCTCGGATTGCCCTTTGCCCCTGATCATTTCACATAGAATATTGAACAGAATGTCTGACCAGTTTATGTTGATCTTGGAGGCAATACAAGCCATGTATTGAAATTTCTCCAGCGTCACCTTGTCGTAAGATCCAGCCTTGGCCAGAAGATTCTTGGCCACGATATTAGTCAGTAGCCTGAATGGAGCTTTGAGAGATGTCTTCTGGGCCGGCAGTTTGATCGGAGCATCAGTAGTTGAGAACTCCTTCAACCAATAAGAGCAGTTACCATCTGGAAGATCCGTGCATTTTGTCAAACCCCTGGAGGGCAGATCAAATGTGCTGGCGAAGAACTTCTGATTGAAGGAGTAGACCTCTGTCTTGATCAAGCATTTGATAGTCCCATGCTCGATTTGAGCGGTTGCGAAGAACTCCTTCAGAACAGGCAAATCGCAGATGGCGCTGCATTCCAGAAATTTCTTCAGTCCAGAGGCTTCAAGCATGGTGAAGACCTCAGTTATTCCTGCGTTGTTTGCCTTAACAACGGAATCAAAGTTGATGGCGAGGCAAGTCTTCTGGATCGACATGATATCTGTAGATAAGAACTCGAGCAAAGAGTAAGCAAGAGCTTGAGAGTAATTCGATGGAGCGTTTAATACAATATGAAAGTTTTTAGCAAAGGTGAAAGATTGATATACGAGTGTAAAGAAGTATATATAGGAACCTATGGGCCATAGGGTGATGTCATGAAAAGTATTTTTGAAATTCAAAAAGTTTTGAAGAGCATAATCACGGCGCCCAATTAATGTCATTTGGTTCAAAGCACCAAGCTGCTAGTACGAAGCCTGTCAGAGACTAGTTAAAGGCGGATGATATGCCAATATTAATGGCAACGTAACAGCTAATCTATTAATGTCATATTGACAATCATTCCCCCTAAACACATGCATACTAACTTAAATCTACTAAGCCAAGAATATTTCGAAAATATGAAAACTTAGCGTCCGGTAGAGGCTTGGTGAATATGTCTGCTGCTTGCTGATCGGTAGAGATGTATTCCAGCCTGATTTCCTTCTTTAAGACATGATCTCGGATAAAGTGATGCCTGACATCAATGTGCTTTGTCCGAGAGTGCATCACTGGATTGTGAGTGATGGCTATGGCACTTGTATTGTCACAGTAGATTGGAGCTTCACTCGACCGAATCCCATAATCATTAAGCTGCTGTTGAATCCAGAGTATTTGAGCACAACAGCTGCCAGCAGCAAGGTATTCTGCTTCGGCGGTCGAGGTAGCAATTGATGTCGGCTTCTTA
Organism: Henckelia pumila; assembly: GCF_033568475.1. NCBI lineage: Eukaryota > Viridiplantae > Streptophyta > Magnoliopsida > Lamiales > Gesneriaceae > Henckelia > Henckelia pumila. The sequence goes on from NW_027331885.1 coordinate 76,308, forward strand.
CTTGACCACAAAATTAGTCTATCTCCAAGGAATTGACATGTGCCACTTGTACTTTTGCGATCAATTCTACAACCTGCATAATCTGCATCTGAATAGCCAATAAGATTAAGATTTGAATCTTTGGGATACCAAAGACCCACATTAGTAGTTCCTTTAATATATTTAAGTATTCGTTTGGTAGCAATGAAATGAGATTGCTTAGGTGCGGCTTGAAATCTAGCACATAAACAAACTGAATACATGATATCCGGTCGACTGGCAGTCAAATAGAGCAGTGAACCAATAAGGCCTCGATACATGGTTACCTCGACCGGAATTCCCCCTTCATCTTTATCAAGCTTAATTGATGTACTCATGGGGGTAGATACAGTTGAGCATTGTTCCATTCCAAACTTCTTTACCAATTCCTTGGCATACTTGGACTGATTGATGAATATTCCAGTTTCAAGTTGCTTTACTTGAAGTCCAAGAAAGAAGTTTAGCTCGCCCATCATGCTCATTTCAAACTTCTCCTTCATCAGTTTAGAGAACTTTGAGCACAACTTGGGGTTAGTTGACCCAAATATAATGTCATCAACATAAATTTGTACTAGTAACACATGATCACCTTTTACAAATTTAAACAGGGTCTTATCGACCGTTCCAATTTGGAAATCATGTTCCAGTAAAAATTTTAGCAAAGTGTCATACCAAGCACGCGGTGCTTGTTTTAATCCATAGAGAGCTTTGTCAAGTTTATAGATATATTGAGGATGAGTAGGATTGACAAAACCTGGTGGTTGTTCAACGTACACCTCTTCTTGAAGTAGACCATTGAGGAATGCAGACTTCACATCCATTTGATAAACTTTAAAATTCTTGAAGGCTGCATAAGCAAGAAAGATGCGGATTGCTTCTAGTCTTGCAACTGGCGCGAAAGATTCCTCAAAGTCTATGCCTTCTTCTTGTCTGAATCCTTGAGCAACAAGTCGAGCTTTGTTACGCACAACAGTGCCATGTTCATCGAGCTTGTTACGAAACACCCATCTAGTTCCAATCACATTTTGATTTTTCGGTCGAGGAACTAGATGCCAAACATTGTTGCGGGTGAATTGATTCAACTCTTCTTGCATAGCTTCAATCCAGCTGGCATCTGATAGAGCTTCATCTATTTTCTTGGGCTCTACCTGAGATATGAACGCGGCATGCAAGAATTCATTAATCATTTGACCACGTGTTTTTCGAGGAGCAGAAGGGTCACCTATGACCAACCCAGGTGGATGATCTTTGTTCCACCTAAAATAATTCCCTAAAGGGTTGTCATCAATTGGTTGATGAACGTCCTCGTTTACTGGATCATCATTGGCTGGAGGATTGTTATCAACCGGTGGATCCACTTCTGGCCTTGTTTGATCACACCCGGTAGAGGGAACTGGATCATCCTTCTTTGGAGGATATAGATCACTGTCACTCTCTTCCTGTAGATTTGTGTTTTCCAGTCTGTGACTCAGATCATTTATGCTCCCTTGAGTTTGTTCTGTACATAGAGTAGATTCATCAAAAACAACATGAATGGTTTCCTCGACCGTTAGTGATCTTTGATTGAACACTCGATAAGCTCTGCTAACGGCTGAGTAACCAATAAAAGTTCCTTCGTCTGCTTTGGCATCGAAGGCTGTCAAATGGTTTTTGCCATTGTTGTGGATAAAGCATTTGCACCCAAAAATTTTGAAATAAGAAATATCAGGTTTTGTGCCATTCCAGATCTCATATGGAGTTTTGTTAAATTGTTTATTAATCATAGATCTGTTTTGAGTATAGCAAGCTGTGTTAACTGCTTCTGCCCAAAGTCTTTGAGAAACATTTGAATCAGCAATCATAGTTCTGGCTGCTTCTTTTAAAGTACGGTTCCTTCTTTCAGCCACCCCATTTTGCTGTGGGGATCTAGCAGCTGACAACTCATGCTTGATTCCCTGATCATCTAGATAAGTCATAAGAGTGGTGTTTAAAAATTCAGTCCCTCTATCACTCCTGATTCTATCTATCACAGTAGATTGTTCATTTTGCAAGCGTTTAAAAAGCTTAATCAGGTGAGGTGCAGTTTGATCTTTTGAAGAGAGAAAGATGACCCAAGTAAATCGAGAAAAGTCATCTATAACAACAAGAGCATATCTCATTCCCCTATGCTTCTTACTGGTATAGGACCAAATAGGTCCATGTGAAGTAGGTCTAAACATTTGGAAGAAGACATACACCCTTTATTTTTAAAAGTTGCTCTCACCTGCTTTCCTAGTTGACAAGCAGGACAAACTTTGTCTTTTATAAAATCTCCTTCGGGCAGACCAGAAACCAAATCATGCTTCCTCAAGTTAAAAATGGACTTAAAATTTAGATGATTTAACCGCTTATGCCACAACCAATGTTTATCATGATGAGCAGTAAGACAAGTAGGTGAAGAACTATGTGAGCAAGACCAGTTTACCTTGTAGGTGTTTAGGTCTCGTACACCGGTCATAAGAGTCTCACCTTTGTCATTTTTTATGAGGCAAGTGTGTTTGTGAAACTCGACCGAATGATCATTGTCACATAGTTGACTAATACTTATCAAATTATAGCATAGTTTGTCAACAAGTAACACATCTTTAATAATGATGTTACCATGGATGATCTTACCCTTACCCACGGTTTTACCTTTGGAGTTGTCTCCAAAGCTGATCTTTGGTCCTTTGCACAACACCACTTCTGTTAGAAGTTCTGGATTCCCTGTCATGTGTCGTGAGCAACCGCTATCTAAATACCAGGTAGTGTCCTTGATAGAAGTGGTTTTCTCGCCCGTTTGGACTTTTAGTACCTGCAAAGAGTGAAGAACTTTTGGTACCCATATCTAGTAGGGTCCAGGTCGGATTAGCCCTTTCGGGACCCACACCTGGAACACCCTTACAGGTTTGCCCGTGTGTGTGTCCAGAAATCTGTGCGGTCGATAGGCAGTAAATGTGTGTGCTTGTGAGGTTGCTGTGTGCTGCTTGCCTTTTTTATTTTCATCAGTTAGCCTGTACCTCTTTTGAACTGGCCTGCAATTAAAGTACTGGTAAGGCTTCTCCTTTGACCATCTTTTCTTAGAGTAGTTAGACTCATTCCATGGCCTTTTGAAATTAGATTGGTTTCCCTTTCTTCTTTCATTAGGTTTTGGTTTGATCCAAGTTCCTCTTTGATTAGAGGTCTGGGGATCCACATATCCCAGCCCTCTATGCTTAGAGCTTCGTTCGTTCGATACTTTCTGATTTTTGTCAATGCTGCACTTATCGTGTTCATATATCGTGCTGGACCTGACAAATCTTATTTTGTTAAGATTGCCTTTGTCCAGGCTTGACTGAATACAGGATTCCATAGACTGTTCATTTGTTCCAAACCCTAGACCGGTTTTATCATGTACCGGTCTTTGGATTTCTTGAATCTTGTCAATGGTTACCGAAGATTTATTCCAAGCCTTAATGGTTTCAAGTAGTTTTTTATTCTCAATCAAGGTAGCTTGGAATACTCTTTTCAAGGTGTCGTTCTCAGTAGCCAGCAGACTTAGCTTGACCTTAAGACCATCAAGCTCTTTTTGCTGCATGCAGCTTGATTTGCTTGACTTATCTTTTAGGTCAGCTCTTTCTGCCTTTACTTCTTCGAACTCCTTGGATAATGCTTTGTATTCATTAGCCATTTCGTGTAAAGCAGTAACTAAATCATTGTGAGTAAATTCAGGTGAGCCAAAGTCAAATACCTCCTCAGCTTCTTCTTCGATGTCGGCCATAAGGCATTCCACTTTTTCATCATCGCTGTCATCTGAAGAGCTTCCGGTATTGGAGTTGTCAGAGTCAGACTCAGCCCACTTGTTTTTGCTTTCGTCTGCTACTAGAACCCTTTGGTCTCTTCCTTTTCTAAACGTCCTTTTATCCTCCTTACCCCTTCTTCTTTCGGAGAATTGCTTCTGATCATTGTTCTTAGGCTTGGTGCAGTCTGCAATGAAGTGGCCTGGCTTTCCACAGTTAAAACAAGTAGGACCATCGTTTGTATGGTCCGATTTATGATATTTTTTAAATTTAGAATTGTTTTTACGCATAAATTTACCAAATTTCTTGACAAAGAGTGTCATGGCTTCATTGCTGATTTGCTCAGCTGATCTCTTTGGAGGTTCCTCGACCGGTGGACGTATCACGGTTGAGGTTAAGGCCTTGGTTGGTTGAGATGTAGATGGTTCATCTTCTGTTCTCATGTTGAGCTCGAACTCGTATGCTTTGAGATCTGCAAAGAGATCATGCAGTTCAACCTTGCTCAAGTCTTTTGACTCTCTCATGGCCACTGTCTTGATCTCCCATTCTTTGGGCAGAGCTCTCATAACCTTCACAGCAATTTCACGGTTAGTATAAGTTTTACCTAAAGCTATAAGATCACAGATGATACTACTGAACCGTTCATCAAATTCAGCCATGGTTTCCCCTGGCTTCATTTTGGCGTTGTCATATTTTTGAATGGCCAGAGTGAGCTTGTTTTCCTTTGTCTGGTCATTCCCTTCACACAGCTGAGTGAGCTTCTCCCAAATCTCCTTTGTTGTGGAACATGACTTGATTTTGCTGAACATATTCTTGTCCAGTGTTTTGTATAGGATGTCCCGGGCCACATTGTCAAGATTGGCCTTCTTTTTGTCCTCAGTGGTCCACTCAGCTCTTGGTTTCTCAATCATTTGTCCTGCACCATCGGCTAGAGCTGGGTTGACCTTCATAATTTTGACAGGACCGTCTGTTATGACATATAGCATGTCATCATCCTGTGCTGCAAGATGTGCCTGCATGCGAATTTTCCAATCATCATACTCTTCTTTAGAAAACATAGGAATTCTGTTGAAAGAAGTCATGATTTGAAAACTTCAGATCAGCAGTTGAGAAAGGAACCCGCTCTGATACCACTTGTTGGGATCGGTTCAGAGGGTAGAGGGGGGGTGAATACACTCTGAAACTTTTCTTTTTCTTCTTTAAAATGATCAAGTGAGGTTTAGTTCACTTAATCAGTTTTCTCAACTTCTAAAACGTTTTGAACAACTTAAATAGTGCGGAAATAGTTCAGAGGTTTTAGTGATGCAAAGTTTATAATGCAATGTATGAGCAGGATGTAAGATAAATGGCAGTAAATGCTAAAGCACGATTTTATGGAAGTTCGAAGGCTTAATCCTTCTACGTCTCCCCTTCTTCCACTTAGGAAGGAATTCACTAGAAGACTTTGGTTATTACAACGTCTTGTAATACACCCACTTCAGACTTAGGACTTATCCAATGCCTAATCCGAAACTCCTAGATTTACACAGATAAGATTCTCAGTTCTTATCAGACTGGTGGAAGCTTTCAGAGCAGCTTCAAGTCTCTTCAACACTGAGTATAGTTGAGTTGAGCTTCTCAGACTGCAGAGCGGTCGAGAGGCTTGAAAACCCTAGGATGATCCTTGACGATCAGATGTGTGAACTGTAGGCGAGGGTTTATTTGAGCAGCAGATGAATGATCTTGTAAGTGTGCTCAAGTATATCAGATGAGGACTTCTGATATTATTCAAGTGATTGAAATTTTTCTGAGTTGCTTGTCTCTCTTCGTTGTCTCGTATCACTTGTTGTTGTTCTTGTTGTATATATTTTTCTGAGCAATCTTCCCTTTATATAGGTCAATCATCAACGTCTTTATTTTGAACGTTCTGATGCTGCATTGAATGCACATTTAATGCTCATAAATGCATTGATGATTCTGCATGAGGATCGTACACTGCAGACAACTTCCAGGGTCCAAAACTGGAATAAACGGTCGAATGCTTTATCTGCAGTCATTCTGTGTTTTTGCCATTTTGGTACAACCTGTTGTCTTGATTTGCAGGAGTCAACAAATCTTCTGAAACGCCGGTTCTGCTTTTAATAAAAGATCCTGCAAAGAACATCTTGTCACATGTACTTGTCTCGAGATATCTAGATAGGCAGTTGGCATTCTACCGGTAGAGATATTTGTCCTCTGCTGGTTTAAATAACCAGTCGATAGGCTTGTGACTTCAACCGGTCGAGAGATAAAGGCGGTTGACAAGCTTCCGGTAGATAGATTTATCCTCTGCTGGTTTTGATAGCCAGTCGATAGGCTTGTGACTTCAGCCGGTCGAGAGCAAAGGCGGTTGACAAGCTTCCGGTAGAAGTTGTAGTAGATTCCTGAAATACAATGGTTGGCAGCACATTCCTATACAATGAGTTGTTGTTTGTTATCACCAAAATATCGGATTCAACACTCATATTGCCACATATCATTATTATTGAAAGTTCAACAAGTTGTAGTTTAAAATAATCATCATTTTGCATAATAGCAAAACACACGAATGATTATATCATTTCGATCCCAAATAATTTGTGAAATCTCATATTTTGATATACTTGTTATTCTTCATGAATAACATAATCCAAATTGAATTCATTGAAATAATTGATCGTTCACGCTTCTAGCGTTCTTTTTCATTTACTTGCAAGTAATATAAGATATGGTCCTGCAGGACGTCGATTTATTTCATAACGACCAGCCTCCATTGTTCTTTTCACATTGAGATGTTCACTCATTTTCTTTAAAGGGGTTTCGTCACTAAAGAAGATTTATATATATTGTTCAACTTGAACATAAATGAAGCTAAACGATCTTATAAACAAGATCAAATAATGTATTTTTGGATTTAAACTTTGAACATCATGTTCACTTTATATTTCATTGGGATCGATCTCAAATATTCTTGTAGCTTCTATTTTCTCCCCTCAATGTTGGAAACATTGTTTTACAAGAATAATAAATGAGAATATCGCGTCATAAAAGCTCATTTCTCAAGATAATTGATCATAAGATTCAATATATTTCCAACATATTTACAATCTCTTCAAAAGATTTATTGTAGTGCATTTCTCGCCCAAACATTAACTTTCAGTACATGAACATTTGACATAATTTTATAATATATCTTTCAGATATCCCCAAATATGACGCATTTATTCTCATGGTTTAATAGTTGATTGGAGACAAAATAAATCAACTAAACCAATGTATTTATAACCATGAAATTGATATGCATATCCTCTTTTGATCAAGCTTGTCTTGATTACATATTCTAGAAATTTTCTCAATACGTATTTTCACAAACATCATGTTGCGCTTCATGGGCCCACGTTATTTATTATTCCAGATAATATGGAGATTCTCTATCAATTTGAGCTAATGATAGTGATATCAAATTTGATAAGCCAATAAGAATTCATAAAATCTTCTGGATCTTTGATTCAAAAACATCCATATTTATCGATCCAGGAACTTTTGGCTTGTTCATCAACAACTTTGTGCACTATCAATAGTTTTTCAACTATTTATATAATTTAAATGCTCAATTCAATCCATTATGCCAAACTCTGAAAGTATTTGTATCAATGATACTTTTGGAGCTCTTTAGCTCTTCTAGAAATATTGATTTGTAATATACTATTTAAACCAAATCAATATCTACTAGATTCAAAAATACATATACGTCATTATTGTGTATCACTATTTTATAATATCAAGCACATCATCTTTTTTCATCGTCAATCAAGCGATCTTATAGATCTTTCAAACATTCAATCAACATACGATGAAACATATGATTTGGATAGACATCAATGGTCTCCACAAACTTTTATATCTTGCTTGATAGATATCAACAAATCTTTTTACGTACTTCAGGTACGATAGTGATACGAGATACTGATGTACGTTTAGTACAATACTTGATTATGACGTATATCTCAATATTTTATGCCGAATTTATGATTCACATCTCGCTTCATACGAGATGACATATTCTTCCTTGAAGAATTAAACTACAGTGTATCAACTGTGTTCATTGGCACTGTCACTTTCTCTTAAAAGAACGGACTACATTAATCAGACAATTTCATAATTGTTTTCCTTGAACAAAATACTATAAATAAGATATTATAATTAAAGAATAAAAAATCGAATGTACCTTTTCAAATACCTGTATGCATCAAGTAGATCGTTTACCTTCAAAAGTAACATTCGATCTATCACAAATATCGTTTTACATTAAATTCATGTTCCTACATGTAAGATAATTACATGTGATAAAAATACTCTATCATTCATTTAAAAAATGATAGCTTAATCAAATGATTGAAAAAATTCAAAATTTATATCCATAATCAAAATTGAGGAATTTAAAATCCATAATCAAAATTTTATGGAATAAAGATGTAACAACCCAATATATCCTTAAAATATAAAATTTCTCAAATAAGAAAATTTATCACCAAATTGCATAATCAATATCTCATGCAATATATTGACTAATAGATTCACAAAATTTGTAGTTCTTATTTTATATCATCAAAATGATTTATGTGAATCAAAACACATGCTACAGTTTTTCAAATTTTAGTTTAAACATAAATAAAAACTCAATTTGTCAAAAATAAATTAGTTCAATAAATAAATAAAATGGCTTGAAGTTAGTCATATATTAACCCCTTAATATCATTATGCATAGGCTACCATCAATCAATCATCGTCGTTGCCCAAATAGATGATGGTCCAATTCATTGGGTTTAACATTTATTTTTCTTTTTCGGTTGATAGTGTTGCGATCTTACTACCGCACATTCATAATTTTCAATCAATGGCCTATGCAGTTCATCATTGAACATCGAGTCGCTATTCATAAAAATAGTGACAAATAATATATCATGCTTCTTCTAGAGAATTAAAAACAAAATATGATTTGAATCGATATCAAGTCAATATCTTTTGATACATATATATCACATATATCTTTAATAATCTTTTCTTATGGATATTGACAATTTTAGATCATATATCGATATTCTTTGAAAAATTGTACTAAATTATCAATTAATAAGATCTCAACAACCAAAAGGGCATTACATTATATTTTTCGAGAATATTTCCAAATTTTGGATCTTATATTAATATTCTTCAAGAATATTATCAAATCTTGTATATTTTTATCAATATTTTAATATTGATATATTATGACATGAGAACAATTTCTTCAATGATATTTATAGATATTTGATATCATATCAGATATCAATCATGATTTCTTTACTTTCTCAATATACGAAATCATATATCTTATCTTTATCATGAATCTATTCAGATTCTTACTATATTATATTATAACTAGGAATCTATTTAGATTCTCAATATATTTGATCTTATGTCAGATGTTAATCTTGAATATCTCAATATTCAATATATTATATCATGAATTCATGAATATCTTTCGATATATCAAAATTGTAATCAGGAATCTCTCAAAATTCTCAATATATTATATCATGATCATGAATTTCTTCAAATTCTCAATATAAAATTATGTTGTGGTACTTTATAGCCATAAACATATTCATGATATTTCATGGCCACAATATATAAATTGTTTTCATTGTGCTACTTTTAGAACACCAATGAATATATCTTTGTGCTACTTCTAGAGCACCAATGAATATCTCTCATAAATTTGAGTATTGACAACACGTTGTCCTATTCCAATAGCATCAATAAAACGAGAATTATTTTCATTCTCAGTTGGTTACAGCATCGTGCTGATAACGTGTTATAAATCACGAGAGAAATAAGAGAGATTAATAGAGAGAATTCATGAGAGAAGAAAGAATTCATATGAGTCAATACTTAGGTGCAAATTTTATTGAACTCAATCATCCCTATTTATAGGAAAAGATTACAAGATACAAATCTTTACAAATATTATCTTGACATATTTATCTTGATCACAAATCTTTAATAAGATAATCATCTATAATAATAATATATTTATAACAGAAACATAATAAAACTAAGTAATATATCGAAAAAATGTCCAAATATTTTTACATATTTAAACGAACGACAGTCCTCGCTTACTCCGGCACCTAATTATATTATCATGAAAACCCAAATCTATTTTTTTTTTCCTTTCTAAAATTGCAATATATATAGCTGGCCTATATTATATATTTATCATGTCAAATGTTTCTATACAGTGTAAAAAGCCAATCATTTAGACGTATTACTTAATAAAATTAACGATCACTACAGAGGTTTATTTAATTGATTTGAATTTTGATATAATATTTTTTTGGTTTACTAACTTGTCTATTTTTTTGTTTTAGTCTATTAATTTTTCAAAGTTTGGTTTTGATACACTAACTTTCATTTTCGGTTATTTTGGTCCAATGACTGAAGTGACAGCTTCACATGTCAGCATTTTTCGATGTCATGTCATCATTTTCTGATGTCACGTCAGCAATTTCCGATGTCACGTCGCCAGTTGGACGAAAATAACCGAAAACTAAAATTTAGTGTATCAAAACCAAACTTTGAAAAGTTAATGGACCAAAACAAAAAAAATAAACAAGGTAATGGACCAAAAAACTATTTTTCCTTTCCGACGGAATTGAATTATTCAAAAGATAAAATTACCAAAATGATTCGAGAGAGCGAATCTCTTCAACATGTTATATATATGAAATGGCTTAAATTCATCAGAAAAATGCTTATATATGCTAAGTGGATCAAGTTATTTGCTAGAATTGAACCCTGAATAGGGCTGACATATCGTACCGAAATATCGAAATTTTGGCATATCGTACCGAATTTTTTTTGATATATAGGCATTTTTTCGGTATATCGAATTTTTTTTTCGGTATCTATACGATATCAATATGGATTTTTTGCGTACCAAAGTTTCGAAATTTTACTATCGATATTGGTATGAATTTTTTTCATAACAATATTTGTAGTAAGGTATATCGAAAAAACCACCCCTACCCCTGAAGTTGAAAGAAAAGAAATAGACGTGTTCAAAGTTTTAAGGACAAAAAATACGACTAATTAAATAGTGTAGATTTGTTATAAACAAGTTGTTTCAGTACGTACCCCTTTTATTAATATGGGTAAACTGAAATAATTAGTCAGTTTCAGTTCAATATAAATGTAAATATATGAGATTTCAGTCTAGTACAGTTTTATAAATCGCGACTGTGAAATAATAATCTTTCACGAAATGAAGCTTTTGTGACGCTGCTTTGAAAGCTAGCTATATATATATATATGTTCTCGTTAGAATTTAGGCCAACCAATTTTTCGAGCATAATCTGAACATCACTATGTTTGAACTCAGGTTGCGTTTGGGTTGAAGTATTTCAAATCCATTGATTTCGATTATAATTTTAGTATTAACTATGAAACATAGAGAAATCTCAAATTCATAGCTTAATTATTTACGCATTGCTTAGATGGAGTAAAAAAAATTCTAAATCATCATTTTATTGAATGAACTTGAAATCCATCATAACTACCATGAATTACCATATAAACATAAAATAAGTGGATTTGATGTTTGTGGTGCTACTTCTCTAAACAACAAAAATGCATTTGAAATCCATTGATTTGAAATACTTCCATCTAAGCGAAGCATCAGTTTCTATTATTTATTGTGGACTTGATCAGAACCCGGGCTGGGGCGACGACTTATGGCGATATAAAATAGTCACATGAGATCCCTGACAAAGGAGTTGAGTTTATTGTTATACTTTCTTAATTAGAGATATAATGAGATGCATTTGTAGTCATTATGCAGTCATTTGTAGAACAAGTGAAAAACGGACACATTGAAATGGTTTGAGTTACTTATTTTTCTGGTACCTAATTTGTTATGTTTTGTTCATTTCATGCACGCCAATCTAGCTAAGTTTGATTCTTCGGAGAAAAAAAGGTAAGGCTCATATTTAAAATTCAGTCGAAACATTAACAAAAGTCCAAACTCCCTGAATCTGAACGTACAAGTGGAACTACTAGATAAACAAATTGACTCCTTAAAGCTTGAAGGATATATCCTTTGGTCATGGGGTAGTGAAAATGACTGGCCAGCATCCCCATCCCAAATCGCGCTCTCCGGTTAAGTTCGGTCACGTTGATTGCCTTGGCAGACGTTGCATCTCTTGCAGGCTCGTTTTGTTTGATGGAGGTCGTCCTGGATATAAGTTCCCAGCTTGAAATTGAGGATATATATACGAGAACAAATTATAAGAAGATGTCATTTGTATTTTTCGTCATGGCCGGTTAATGGGATCCATTTTGGCCCAAGAATGTGGTATGTGTTGGTGTTTAGTAAAGTTTATATATAGACAAATTAAATGATTCAATAAATTTTAATATCATGAGGTAGGTGAGAAACGATTGTAATTCATGTCACAATTACTTATAAATTTTTAGGTGAGCACAAGTTTGGTATAATGAGCTAGAGACAATGTTGTTTATTCCTTTTCAAAATCTGAACATTTACAAGTCACTAAATTGGATTTCAAAACATTTTGCACATTTTACAGTATTTATTTATTTATCAAACCATTGGGGAATATGCAATCATACTTCGAGATTTATAAAATGAAGTCCACTAATATTTAATTGGTATCCATTTCCATAATATACGTACTGCAAACTCGATACATGACTTGACTTGTTAGAAAATTTATACATTATATATAGAGCCGTATAAATATTTTTGCCTTAAAAAATAAAAATTTCAAACTATACGAAAGAACTAATAATGTTGGATATATATCACAACTTGGAGAACATGACTTCTTTGTTGTAAGTAACTTAAAGGCCATACATGCATAAGGGCATAGTTTCAAATCTCCTCTCTTAGACATTTCACCAGTAAAAAATAGGAAAAATTGCTTTTTTAGTCCTGTATGTTTGTCACTTTGCAATTTCAGTCCTTTATATTTTCAGATTTCAGTTTTAGTCCGCTATCTTTATTTTTTTGGTAATTTTAGTCCTTTTTCCGACGTGGCGCTGACGTGGCACCAATTCAGTGTTGATGTGGAGCTGACGTGTACAGTGTCACGTAAGCATTTTCAAATAAAAAGGACCGAAATTGCCAAAAATCGGAACATGCAGGACTAAAACTGAAATATGAAAACATAAAAGACCAAAATGACAAAATGACAGCATACAAGACCAAATTTGCAGTTTTCCCTAAAATATATATATAATCAGAAATTAAGTTCATAGTGTCTTAATATATATATTCCAAAATTATAATATCAAAAACCTTATCAAATGACACAATATTTCTTCTGAAAATTAATTTTTATTAATTTTGTCCCTTTTCATTGAGCTATTATATACAAGTAAGAAATTAATTAAACATATAAACATGCACAGACCGAAAAATCTAACATTAATTAGTAGTGACGACCTAAGAGAAGACAAGAAGAGGAAATACATGTGAAAGATGAGTATTGTCTTTTATTGTTATATTCATCTATACATGAGTTAATCCAATTAATCCACTTTGAAGAAAATAAGTCATTGCAAATCAAATCAAATCAAATCAAATCCCTCTTTCTATGTATTACACAAAAACCGAAAAAATTATTCCTTGATACCGAGAATTACCGACGTGTCATCCAAAAATTGTTGATATGGTATAATCAGCTATTGCTGTTAGACGAAAAATAAAAGCATCAACTTATTGGAGTACGTACTAAGACCAAAAGTGGATTTTCCATTCTGGTGTTTGGTTTAATATAGATTTATATATGTTTTGAACAAATTAATTAGTTCTTATAAATGGACTTCAATATTCTTGTTGTGAATATATAAATATATATATATATATGAAAGAATGTTAAAAAGACGACAACTAAGAAGGGACCCCGCCTGCATCCACCACAAAAAACCAAAGGGGAGACTTGAAATTAAGACTCATTCTAAGATTCTCATGATCTGAGATTTTTGCAGGATTTCACTTCACAGGGGCCGGGGTAAAACTATTTCTTACAAATGTTAGAATTAGCTGGACTCAAGTGGGTGACCAAGGAACGAACTCAGATCCAAAATATGAGGAGCTAGCTAGCTAGCATATTTTAATCATTAAATTAAAGTATAAGAATAATTATATCGATCTCAATATGTTTTACCTCAAAAATTAAAGTGCCAAATCTTACGTACCCATTTTTTTTTTCCTTTTTTCTATTTGTGGGATGAAATTAATTAATTAATTAAAACAGTGTAAAAAATTTGAACGAAGTGGATCTTAATTAAGTTGTGGATCCATGGCATGAGTAGAATTAAACTTGAAACGAGACATGAAAGATGGGAGAGAGATATCGGTAATTGCACCGACCAGAAGACATGCCTGGGAACTTGTTGCTACGCTACCAATGAGCTTAGCTGCAAAGCCCAAGATTCCCACTTCACCGGCCATTTCTACTTAATTTGAGTTTCAAAAAAACCCTAGGCTCGCTACCTCCATGCCAATTCACAATGGAATCCTCATTATTTTCTGCACAAACATAACATAACAATTACGCTTATAATGTATTAATTTCTCAATATCAATAACTTCGGTTCCAACCCTACTTCTTTTTCTTCTTTCCACTACCATATATAACCCGAAGGTAGACCCAGTGCGTCCAAGTACCGGTCAATATAATAATATTGAAACGAAATAATTTTTTTTTTTTTTTAAATTTGAATTTAATTACATGTACTTCCCCACCCGAATTCGTCGATCCAGTAGTACTCCTACCAAAACCCTAGTAAACTAAAGTAGCTAAGTAAAAATATTACAATATTAATGTAGTAAACTAAAAATGCTAATTAATTAAAATAGAAGAAATTAATTAAAGCTAGGGAGCTCCCTTCAGTCCAAGAACAGGAAGCTTAAGATCCAGCTTGACTCCCGCTTCATTCACTCAGCCACCGAGCAAAGACATTAATGGACTACTCGGCATTCGAATGAATGAGTCGGCAGCAAATTGAACCCTAGGGCATCCCACGTATGGACTGAAGAAAGCTCTCTTTTGGAATTAATTAATTAATTATATCATCTCTTGAATATATAAGAAAAAACGTATCGAACATGACTTCCGTAGTACTAATTAAAGCATTGATAAAAAATAAAAAATAAAAAAACAAATCAATGGAGAGGGCGGAACCTGTGTTATATATGGATGTAGATCGAATATCGAACTAAACCCAGGAATTCAATTGAGAAAACTACTTACAATGCAAGCTGGTGAAGGAGGGTTTGTTTGGGGGAAATTTTGGAAAGCTAGCTACTATATATCTCCCAAGGTTATAAGAAGCTAGCTGCTCACGAAATTTAGGGTGAAGCACTGGCTTTTTATAGCTAAAGAAAGCTTGGGGGAAGGTATATTATTTATTCTAGTTTATTTTTCAATGGCAATAAGAAATGTGAAAATGAAAGGGGCCGGAGAGATTCATATTCTTCACTATATATTGTTAGTATTTACTCTAATTTAAATGTCCAATATCGGGTACCTTTTTCTCAATTAATTAATTAATTTGAATATATACGGCTTTAATTAAACATTTTGCTCAACTAGACTTATTCTGCTCGATTATAATTAAGGTTGCGCTTGGATTGATGGATTTGATTTGAAAAATGATTTGAGGGATACTGTTCAAACGACACTCTTTCTAATTCTTTCAACTCAATCAAATCAAAAAATTTGAAATTCATCGATCCAATCCTATAGAAACTTATATGAAACGTATCGTCGTACCGTATGAATATATATATATGTGTAGACGATGAAACTAAATAAAAACATTTACTGCCTTTTTTTTAGCAGATAGTACTGCCCTAAAATGTTGAGCTAACAGTGATCGATGTACCCGTTCCCTTAACATAATGCTAAATTTATGAGAGGCAGCTAGCCCCAAGAATATATTTTATAGATTATATGTTCGGTTTTGTACTCACATATATATCGAGGATCAGAGCATAATTAATTCGAATGCAAATCATATATGTAAAAAATCTGCAAACATAATTAATTTAAATGAGGAAGCAGTACTCATATATCTGTGCTCATGATATCATTGATAAAAAAAATAGTTAAATTATTATATGGTACCACAAATTACACGTTGATAATATATATAGATATCCGGTCCATGTGATCATGATCATTTTACTTTCGAAAATGCTCCCATGTTAATTAAAATCCAAGCAATACATTAATTCGTGCAATGAGTTATGCATGTTAATTTAAAAAGCATCTTCATATATCGAATATCCATTCATCTTTAATAATTTTACTCATTCTGCATGTAATTTAACATTGAGAAATGCTCAAATTATTACTGTAAATTAATTTGTAAGTTTGTTGTAATTAAATGCTTTAATTTTCTAATATATACTAAAATATATATCGACATTAATTATGTATAAATGAAAAGGAGGAGTAGGGCAAAGAAATGTGATCCAGACATATCCTGTTCATTTCCATTAATACACATCACGTGCGTAAGTTGAGTAAAAGTTGATAAAAATTATATTTTACAAAATGCATTAAGCATCCATTTTAGTAAGTACAAAGCATATTATAATTAATTGATTAAACCAATTACTAAAGTACAGTTTTATCTCTATTTAAATTAGTTCAAACAATGATTTCTGCTGGTAGTTTCCATAACTGGAAAGCACCTAGCTAGCTCTTTAGACATCACATTTCCGGTGTCCATTTTATAAATAATATTGCCAACACCTTTGGAAACAATCCAACCCATTTAAATCATAAAACACTTTGTGTGTGTGTGTGTGTGTGTTTTTTTTTTTTTTTTTTTTTGTATATGATATTTTGGTGTTTAGTAATTTTCACATTAACATGACAAAAAATTAACAAAAATGCACGTTATATGATTAAACATACAAATTTATTATCAACATCATCAAAAACAAAACAAAAGTTGCAAATTACTAGAGCAATCCCTATTTTTTCACTCAAAAATTTGACTAGATTAATCCTATTAAAAATTATTTTTTTTAAAAAAACATTATTCGTAAAATTTAATTTATTTCTATTTTCTATCTAAATGACTAAATTAAGCTACTTTATGAAAGGGCTAATTGTGGACGAAGATCACATCACTTCTTTCTCGTCGTAATAAGTTGAAAGTCCTGTCAAGCCTAAAGGCCAAAAGTCACTGTATCCACAATCAATTATTAACATACTAGCGATCTGGGCACACGCGCTACGTGTGTGAAATGATTAAAGTTTAATATATATTTTAATATTTAAGGATGAGGTATTTATTAAAATACTGTGTGTGATATCTATTCATATTAAATATACTCATAGGTGTACTACACAATATTTTGTATTCAATAATTGTATTAAGGTCAATATCATCATCAATATGAAAACTTAGATAAGTCATAAATGATTTAAATGAAATATCTACCACTATTTTTTAAAAAATATATAGAAAGAATAAAACATTCACCTACACCTTCACATTGAATCATATATCCTTTCCCTAATTTCCCTTATTTTTAAAAACTAAATATACATCTTTTAAATGTATTATGTATCTCATTAGAAACACGAGTTATAATTATTTGAATCAACTGGTCCTAACTTGTTTTCTTACTTGCGACGTTTGTAGAACTGCAAGAATAACAGTTATAAACTGAGAAAATATTCTATTACATTAATTTTAGTAATATTCAGTAAACATAATATGTATTTATGTAGTACCATTTTTATACCAAGATTATTGGCAGGTCTGATTTTTTTCCTGTAATATGAAACATAAATAAGAGTAAAAAATGATATGAAGAAGTATAAAGTTAAATAAAATATCAAGTGCATTTGAAGCTTAAATTTTGAAATTAACGGATGAAAATCGCAAGAGATGAGAACAAATTTGGTCACAAAATATGGAAAAACAATATGCAAACTGATAACGACAAAAATGTAAATATTTTGCAAAATAAAACATAAATTATATCCATGATTTAAAATTTAAACCGATTGATAAATCAAAATAGATTTGTTCTTACTCTTATAATTCTCACTCCTAATTTTAAAATTGAAGTAATTTCCAAATTTTAAACTTCAAACAGATTGAGTGAGAGTATAAAATGAAAAAAAAAAATCTATAACATACAAAAATTTTTGGGAAAAAAAATTAAAATACTAAACATTTTTTTAAACGGTTGAAACAAAAAAGAATTGTTACGGGAGAAAAATAGATATGCAATTGAGAATGCGCAAATTGAAAATTTGTTGTAGTTAGTGTGAATAACATGTGATTATTATATATTTGTTCAGATTTATTATGATTTTCACTCCTAACTTTTAAATTTTAAACCTGAAACGCATATTAAGTAGAAGTCTAAAATAAACATTAAATAATAATAATCATAATCATAAAAAAATTATAATAATAACGAATGAAAATTTTGAAAAAATCAATTTAAAACATTAAATATTTGTGTAAAGGCTTGAAATAAAAATGAATTTATCGAAGAGAATAGCTACGTGAAAAATATGAATGAGCATATTAAAATCATTTCACTAAATTAAATGAATTTGAAGAACATAATATAGATAACACTTGTGACTTAAAATTTAAAATGTTTGCGAAAGAATCGGAATAGATTTGTTGCGATATTTTTTACATCCAAATGAAACGACATTGATTTCTAGGCATTCCAATATTTTATATTTTATTTTTGACTTTGATTGATTTATTTATTTTATTATCATGAAAACAGACGAATGAAATGCAATAGAAGTTCTGATCTCTAAAAAAATTGAGTATCGCATAAAGACGAATTGAATAAATAAAATCCAATGCCCAAAAAATTTAGTCTAATGAACAAATCTCATGAAAAGAATCCCAGAATAAGCGATCACCATTATCATTTTCAGAAAAAGCGAAACATGCACGACATAACAATGAGATCATATCAAACATTAGATGGAGAATAATTTTTTTAAAAAACTAATATACACCAAAGAATGGGGTAATTGCAAACACGATAAGGAGAATAATTTTGATTTTAGCTGAAGAAAACGTATGAAATAAAATATTTATAAAATAAGATGTAATATTTAATCATCTCTTGCTACTTTTCTAATGATATATAGAGAAAATAGATTTAAATATAATGAATAATAAAATCATAAAATATTTGCTAACCGATTTTTCAATGGCTCGTTTGTGCATAGAGTTCTTAAGATAGCTAGTTGTTAGAGTAGGTGCCCGTCGAGCCAATGTGTTGGCCGATGGTCCTTGTGAGAACTCTTGTATGACAATCTTTATTTTAATAATATTTCACATTATTTAATTTGGCAAATCTTTATCTATATACTCATGCTAGCTGCATAGACAAAGCCCTTGAATATACAAATAGTAGAAAGAATATGAGATAGTCATGTGATGACTATCATGAAACTCATATTTGGAATACTGTATATTCTAAACTGTTCCTAGTCGATTCAGCCGCCATAAAGAAGGATAAAGGCCGCTCGAGCTTGAGACTAGTGTTTGCGATGTGAGTATCATGTTTCATTGGTAGGGGACATGGAGATGTCCAAGCATGCAAATAGGTGCTCCTTGTAGAGTGCACTGAACAACCCTCTCTAAAGGACTTTTCAAGTGGTTATCACTTATCGAGTGGAGAAGTCCTAGTTTATGGTTGTATACCATTAGTCCTTATGACCCGGGACAACATGGAGACTCTATATGCTAGTGCTTCACTTTGACTTGTTTACCGACTCATCTGGGGTCATCAGGTGGCAATGTTGGGTGTTGTGACGAAACATATAGGAGTCAATGCATTGTAGTCGGGGATTCACCGCTTACCTACGGGTATGGATATCCTATGTAATCTTATGCATACGTAGCTTGAAATCTCTGATCAGAGTAGGTGGTAATTAAGAAAGGAGTTTCTTGAATTACACCTTCGATGCAACTACGGCATGACACATAGTTATCGATTCAATGACAACTCTCGATAAACCAATGGTTGTCGAATCGGTCGGGATATATGAGTTGAAGGGACCGCAGGCACTATCATTTGATACCTAGGGAGTCATGTAAGCGATGCTGCTAGACGTTTCACATGACTGGTTGGGTACTATCAGACTTGAGTTTTCTAACGTTCTTATTATCAATGAGTTGATCAATAAGAATGGAGCTATATAAGGTATGCTCATATAAGGGACTTGTTGATCCCGAATCACATGGAGATGTGAACCCACTGCTAGTTGTATCAGTGAACCATTGAGGGTCACACAAGCACTAGCTTTCTAGATCCTGTTGAGATTAAAATAAATTCAATGTATTGAACAACTTATAAAGGAGTTTATAAGTAAAATAAATTATAAGTTTGACTTCTAAATTGGAGAATGAATGGAATAAGTAACTTTTAATTTGTGAATGTGTTCCAAGATTAAAAGTTAACTTAAAATAATTAGTTTATGAAAATGGTGATTTTTTAAACTATTATTTTGAACTTAGTTAATTAATTCAAGTGTTGAATTAATTTAACACTAGTAGTCATTTTAATGTACAAATAATTAAACACTATTGAGTCTAATAGAGCTCAAATAAAATAGTGTTATATAATTATTGTTACTAGTGTACTTGAATGAGTTCAAGTTGAATTTAATTAATTGATTAAACTTAAATGAGTTTAGGTTTAATAATTAATTAAAATAAGTTCAAATACCATTTAAATATATATATATATATATTATATATGTATATATAAACGTGTATATATATAAACGTGTATATATATATATATATATGATATATATATGTGTGTGTATGATGGAATATGAAGGGTTGTGTTGAGTGACACAATTTCCATGCATGTTTTGCACTTTCCATGCACGACCTCTTGTGTGCTTTGACCAAGATAATAGAATATACACACATACACAAAAATATTCTATTCCAACACCTTGAAGTGGCCGAACCTTGTGCCAAGAAATTCTCCAAGTTTTCTTTTCATTTTTGAGGGAGAAAGAAAAGAAATCTCAATGCAAAATTTTCTAAATATTCTAGTGCATATTTAGAGCGGATCTAGATTGTCTAGTCGTGGACCTAATTCGGAGGCTCGAAGTATTGAATCCATTTTGAACAAAGAGTGCTCTTGGAAGCTTGTAGATTGTATCTACCGTTTCAAGAGCCTAGTTGTTTATCAACTTGGTTGGAACCATAAATCAATCTTTGAGATTGATAGGTAAAATTCTAAACACCCTATGGTTGTTTATGTTTTGAATGCTACACAAGTGCTCGGATCTCTTTTGTTAAAAATTTTATATTTCCGCTGCGTTTTCGGGCACGAGTTAACCGATCCCCTTCAGTGCTATCAGAGCCAAGGTTACTCTTTTGTGTAGTATTTGTTGGATATTATGTTGAGGTTAATTTTTAACCGCATGAGAAAATCAAGATTTATCAATTTTGGGGCTGTTTTTATAAAAAAATTTTGGTTTCGGGCAGTCCAGGGTCCTAGGGGCAGCCCACTTTTTAATTAAAAAAAAAAATTGGCCGGAATCCGGCGACGGAGTTTCGGTGACGACTATGACGACTTGAGTTTTTCAAAAGGTGTTTTGGAATATCATGTGTTATAGGCCCTAAATTGTTAAATACATTATAGTTGATTTTTATGAAAAATTAAACTTTATAATATGTGATTTTTCTCATAAAATAAATACTTAAAGTGTGACTTTGATTATTTATAGTAAATTGTGATTTACAAGAAATTCAATTATAAATAAATTAATTTGAAAGTAAACAAATGTGTTTGTTTATTTTGTTAATTTATTTTATAATTGTGGTGGTTAGTGATTGGACCAAGATATATAATATTTGATCAATTCATTATTGAGATAATTAATTGATGGTGTATGATATGTGATATTGTGCATGAAGGATGATAAAAAGCCCAAGACCAATTTTCTAGGTGTATGCTAGGATATTTTGTGTTGAATGATTGTAATAATTATCAAATTATAAAATGGGCTTGGTTTGTGGCTCGTTCCCACCTCATAAGATGTATCCCTATTTGCCATGGATATTTTAATGTAAAATATTTCATAGTGGATGTTCAAGATTGGAAGATGGTGGGCCATGATGAATTATGAAGATCCAAGACATGTAAATATTGGAAGCTTATGTAATTGTTGCATTTGCATCTCATGCATTCCCTAAGAATTGGACCTAGGCCCGTGTTTGGCTCACACGAACCGAATAGTTTTGGGGCGATTGATCATCCTTATTGATTTATTGTTTATAATATATGAATGATATATTATAAATAATGAGTATGTGCGTTATTATTTTATAATAACAAAGTTGCATGAATCCGGCAAACATACGATCAAACATGGCGATCTTTAAAATTAATGATGAGACCTTTTCAAAATTACAAAACCCTCATTTTGAATTAGATTCAAAATTTATATCAAGCCCGAAAAGGGTAATTATAAATGTGTTTATAATTTCCATGTCTTCCATCGACAATGGATGCATGACGAATGCTAAAGGAGTTTATAATTTCCATGTCTTCCATTCGGGATCGTAATTGGCTAATTGGACCTTATGTACCTACTGAGGAAAAAAGTTTCCCGTTTTCACTAGAGGGTAGTGAAAATGTCAAAACAGTGGGAGTAAAAATTTATAAAGTTAAAGTCCATACTTTATATCTTATTAAATATTTTAAAATAGTCATTGACATTTATCTGTTATTATTTTTTAGTACAAAGTTTTTGAAAATGTCATCAATTCGCAATCTGTTGTCTGCAATACTCGACAAACATTTACTGACCAGTCCAAATTACCTCGATTGGCTAAGAAATATGAAAATTATCTTAAACTCGTAATGGATGGCATATGCACTTAAAAAAGCGCCCCCTGCTGAGGCTCCGACTGGATGTAGCCCTGCTGAGCTACAGATTTTCAAGGATTGGTGTGACCATGACTTGAAAGCTAAGTGTTATATGCTGAGTTCTATGTCCGATAAACTGCAGAGGCGTTTTGAGGATGCTAAAAATGCTGCTGACATTCATTTGCATCTTAAAGAGCTCTTTAATGAGCAAGCACGCCTGCTTCGGCATGGACATTATATGCGTAGCTGCAAGGAATATCTCGACCAGAATAGTTCAGAAAATGATACGTTCTACATTGAAGTGAACATTTCACTTAACTCTTCTTCTTGGGTATTGGATACCGACTGTGGCTCACATCTCTGTAATAATTTACAGTTGATGGCAAGAAGTAAGAGACTCAGGGAAGGTGAGACCTTCTTGAGGATGGGCAATGGGGCAAGAGTTGCAGCCAAAGCTATTGGAGATATTTATTTATTGTTGGACAATGATTTTAAATTATGTTTGAGAGATGTTTTGTTTGTACCAGATTTGGTGAAAAACATTGTTTCCATTTCTATGCTTGATAAAGATGGATATTCTTGTTTATTTGGAAAAGGTGTTTGCAATATTTACAAGAATGAATGTTTAATTGGTACAGGACAATTGGAAAACGATATCTATAATTTAAAATTGAAAGATATTCCTATGTATAATGTCCAAGAGATATCAACAACATCCAAAAGAAAACAAGATACCCTGAATCCAACACACTTTTGGCATGCTCGATTAGGTCATATATCTTTTAAAAGGATGAACAAGCTAGTGGGAGAAGACATGTTTGATATGTCTGATATTAATTCTCTTACTACTTGTGAACCCTGTCTAAAAGGAAAGATGACCAAAATTCCCTTTAAGAGCCATATGGAGCGAGCCAAGGGACTGTTGGATTTGATCCATACAGATGTGTGTGGTCCACTTAGCATCACCACTAAGCACGGATATTCTTACTTCATTACCTTTACCGATGACTTCTCTAGTTATGGGTATGTGTATTTGATGAAATACAAATCTGAAGCTTTTGAAAAGTTCAAAGAATTCAGAAATGAAGTAGAAAAACAATTGGGACGAAGCATCAAGGCACTTCGATCTGATCGAGGTGGTGAGTACTTGAGTACTGAATTCCAAGAGTATCTTAGGGAGAATGGGATTCTCTCGTATTGGACTCCTCCTGGTACACCTCAGTTGAATGGTGTTTCGGAACGTCGTAACCGGACTTTGATGGACATGGTTCGGTCTATGATGGGGTTCACGGAGTTGCCGCAATCCTTTTGGGGATATGCGCTTGAAACAACGACACTGTTGTTGAATAATGTCCATTCAAAGGCAGTTGATAAGACACCATATGAGATATGGATGGGAAAGCCTCCAAAGTATTCTTATCTTAGAATATGGGGGTGCCCTGCTTATGTGAAGCAGACAGTGGGAGAAAAATTGGATGCTCGATCCATTTTATGCTATTTCGTGGAATATCCAAGGAATTCGGTTGGATATTATTTCTATCATCCCAAAGAAACAAAGGTGTTTGTTTCTAGGAATGCAACCTTCTTGGAGAAGGAATTTCTATTGGATAGAAAATGGGAGATAATAGAACTCGAAGAAGTTCGAAAGACACCCACGATTGTGGAACCCACACCCGAACAGCCAATAGAGGAGATACAAGTTCCTAGAAGATCCGAGAGGATCTCGAGACCACCTATGAGGTATGGTCTGCTTCTTGAAGAGGGCCAAGATGAGCCTGACCATGGATGTGATCCAAGGACCTTCAAGGAAGCATTGTCTGATGCTGATTCATCCAAGTGGCTTGAAGCTATGGAATCTGAGATGAATTCCATGTATTCGAACCAAGTGTGGAATCTTGTGGATCCAACTGAAGGAATTGTTCCTATAGGGTGTAAATGGATTTACAAGAGAAAACTTGGGACGGATGGGAAGGTGGTGACCTTCAAAGCACGATTGATAGCAAAAGGTTATACTCAAAGGCAAGGAGTTGACTTTGAAGAAACTTTTTCTCTAGTCGCAATGTTCAAGTCTATAAGGATTATGCTAGTCATTGCCGCATGGCATGACTATGAAATATGGCAGATGGATGTGAAGACAGCTTTTCTTAATGGGGATATTAAGAAAGAAATTTACATGTCTCAATCTGAAGGGTTCACATCTATCGGAAGTAAGCATAAAGTATGCAAACTTCAGAGATCTATTTATGGTCTCAAACAGGCATCTAGGAGCTGGAACTTCAGATTTGATGGTACAATCAAAGAGTTTGAGTTTACTAAGAATCCTGAGGAACCATGTGTATATAAGAAGGTCAGTGGGAGTGCTGTGATATTTCTGGTACTTTATGTTGATGACATTCTACTCATTGGGAATGATGTAGGAATTTTGCAATCAACTAAAGTATGGTTATCGAGTAAGTTCTCGATGAAGGACTTGGGTGAAGCATATTTTGTATTGGGAATACAAATCTATCGGGATAGATCGAAAAGATTGCTTGGTCTCACCCAGTCCACATACATTGATACCATCGTGAAGAGGTTCTCGATGGATGAGGATAAGAGAGGAAATCTACCAATGTGTCATGGCATGTCTCTATCCAAGTCCATATCTCCCAAGAATGATGCAGAGATAGAGACGATGACACGCATTCCATATGCATCTGCAATTGGTAATATTATGTATGCGATGATATATACACGTCCTGACGTGGCTTTTGCACTAAGTGTTACAAGTAGATATCAATCGAACCCTGATCTTCCACACTGGAAAGCTGTGAAAGACATTCTCAAGTATTTGAGAAGGACTAAGAATCTTTTCTTGGTTTATGGGGGTGGAGAACTAAAATTGGAAGGCTATACCGACTCTAGCTTCCAAAGCGATGTTGACGATTCGAAGTCAACTTTCGGTTTTATATTCATGCTCAATGGTTCTGCTGTTTGTTGGAAGAGTTCCAAGCAAAATAGCACTGCAGATTCAACCACTGAGACAGAATATATTGCTGCATCAGATGCTGCAAAGGAAGCTGTTTGGATTAGGAATTTCGTCCAAGAGTTGGGCGTTATTCCTAATGGAGTTGATCCAGTCCCGGTGTACTGCGACAACACTGGTGTCGTTCGCTCAGGCAAAAGAACCAAGGTCTCATTAGAAATCCAAACATGTACTGAGAAAATACCACATCATCAGGGAAATTATGGAACGAGGAGATGTCTTGTTAGACAGTCGCCTCCGCAGATAATGTTGCTGATCCACTAACTAAGCCTTTACCAGGACCATTGTTCGAAAAGCATCGCGAATCAATGGGTTTGAAGAATATGGGTAGTTGGCTCTAGTGCAAGTGGGAGATTGTTAGAGTAGGTGCCTATCGAGCCAATGTGTTGGCCGATGGTCCTTGTGAGAACTCTTGTATGACAATATTTATTTTAATAATATTTCACATTATTTATCTTGGCAAATCTTTATCTATATACCCATGCTAGCTGCATAGATAAAATCCTTGAATATACAAATAGTAGAAAGAATATAAGATAGTCATGTGATGACTATCATGAAACTCATATTTGGAATACTGTATATTCTAAACTGTTCCTAGTCGATTCAGCCGCCATAAAGAAAGATAAAGGCCGCTCGAGCTTGAGACTAGTATTTGCGATGTGAGTATCATGTTTCATTGGTAGGGGATATGAAGATGTCCAAGCATGCAAATAGGTGCTCCTTGTAGAGTGCACTGAACAACCCTCCCTAAAGAACTTTCCAAGTGGTTATCACTTATCGAGTGGAGAAGTCCTAGTTTATGGTTGTACACCATTAGTCCTTATGACCCGGGACAACATGGAGACTCTATATGCTAGTGCTTCACTTTGACTTGTTTACCGACTCATCTGGGGTCATCAGGTGGCAATGTTGGGTGTTGTGACGAAACATATAGGAGTCAATGCATTGTAGTCGGGGATTCACCGCTTACCTACGGGTATGGATATCCTATGTAATCTCATGCATACATAGCTTGAAATCTCTGATCAGAGTAGGTGATAATTAAGAAAGGTGTTTCTTGAATTACACCTTCGATGCAACTACGGCATGACACATAGTTATCGATTCAATGACAACTCTCGATAAACCAATGGTTGCCGAATCGGTCGAGATATATGAGTTGAAGGGACCGTACTGTACGCTAACCATAATTGATTGGTTCTTGCAGGCACTATCATTTGATACCTAGGGAGTCATGTAAGCGATGCTGCTAGACGTTTCACATGACTGATTGGGTACTATCAGACTTGAGTTTTCTAACGTTCTTATTATCAATGAGTTGATCAATAAGAATGGAGCTATATAGGGTATGCTCATATAAGGGACTTGTTGATCCCGAATCACATGGATATGTAAACTCACTGCTAGTTGTATCAGTGAACCATTGAGGGTCACACAAGTACTAGCTTTCTAGATCCCGTTGAGATTAAAATAAATTCAATGTGTTGAACAACTTATAAAGGAGTTTATAAGTAAAATAAATTAGAAGTTTGACTTCTAAATTGGAGAATGAATGGAATAAGTAACTTTTAATTTGTGAATGTATTCCAAGATTAAAAGTTGACTTAAAATAATTAGTTTATGAAAATGGTGATTTTTTAAACTATTATTTTGAACTTAGTTAATTAATTCAAGTGTTGAATTAATTTAACACTAGTAGTCATTTTAATGTACAAATAATTAAACACTATTGAGTCTAGTAGAGCTCAAATAAAATAGTGTTATATAATTATTGTTACTAGTGTACTTGAATGAGTTCAAGTTGAATTTAATTAATTGATTAAACTTAAATGAGTTTAGGTTTAATAATTAATTAAAATAAGTTCAAATACCATTTAAATATATATATATATATATATATATATATATATTATATGTATATATAAACGTGTATATATATATATATATATATGTATGTGTGTGTGTATGATGGAATATGAAGGGTTGTGTTGAGTGGCACAATTTCCATGCATGTTTTGCACTTCCCATGCACGACCTCTTGTGTGCTTTGACCAAGATAATATAATATACACACATACACAAAAATATTCTATTCCAACACCTTGAAGTGGCCGAACCTTGTACCAAGAAATTCTCCAAGTTTTCTTTTCATTTTTGAGGGAGAAAGAAAAGAAATCTCAATGCAAAATTCTCTAAATATTCTAGTGCATATTTAGAGCGGATCTAGATCGTCTAGTCGTGGACCTAATTCGGAGGCTCGAAGTATTGAATCCATTTTGAGCAAGGAGTGCTCTTGAAAGCTTGTAGATTGTATCTACCGTTTCAAGAGCCTAGTTGTTTATCAACTTGGTTGGAGCCATAAATCAATCTTTGAGATTGATAGGTAAAATTCTAAACACCCTATGATTGTTTATGTTTTGAATACTACACAAGTGCTCGGATCTCTTTTGTTAAAAATTTTATATTTTCGCTGCGTTTTCGGGCACGAGTTAACCGATCCCCTTCACTAGTGTATAGTTTGAAGATTCTGCATCAAGCGCCCCATAAAGCAAGACAATTCCTGGAGAAGAAAAATTGAGCTATTTTTTAACTTTTAAAACTAAATCACTTTAAAATAGTATACATTTAGTATTAGTATCACATCAACCTCATAACAAACACTTGCTAAGACATAAAAAAAATTTCACAGTAAAAAACGGATCTCATCAATCTTATAACAAACACTTGGCAGCACATATTTAATCCAACAAACGCACAATAAAGATAGAATGAATCAAAACTCTCAACACAATGAATTAACATCATTAACCTTGTTCTAATAAACCTCATCAACCTCATTCTTAGAACGTATTAAATCCAACAATCGCACGATTAAAAAAAAGCGAATAAATTCTTGGCACGATGAAAACAGAACGAATCAGAACTTGTGGTACCACATATTGAATCAACACTTTCATTTTCCACCAAATCAGAGATAAAAACAATATATAATCTCTGAAACTGCACAAAAGTATTAGAAATTTGGCGTTTAACTTACTTTGTTTCGTTTGATTAATAGTCATAGTGATTTGAATACTTGGTAAAGCACATCAACATGTCATGCGATCAGGATTCATAAGAAAAACAATTCTAGTGGCTTAAACAACAATTTGGTCAATTCACGGCACTACATTTCGAGAACTTAAATGCAAAAATTAATCCAACTTAAAAATCAGTACATAGAAACATACATTTCGAGTAATGCAAAAAACCATCTAACATAAAAATCAGTTACATTTCGAGCACCTAAATTCAAAAACTCATCCAATATAAAAATTAGTTTACAAAAATATATGAAAGAACCGATTGAGCAAAAATTTCAAACAAACGAATTGGGGTGAAAAAGAGGCGAAAATTAATGTATTATTACCAGGTCCTTCATTCATTTGCATCGGCCACTATAGCTCTTGATTACTAATTCCAGATCACGGACGGCGCTGATGAGGGATGAAAGATGGAATATTAGAAAACATTTAATCAAAACAACAACTATAGAATTGATAAGAAGAAAAAATACCAATTTCAGTACAAAACCTCGGTTGATTTGAAGGTCACGGGCAGAAGAATGAAATTGGAAGAAACGTGGAGAATCAAAGCATGGAGAAGTGTGGAGAAGAAACTCTCGATGGATATGAAGGTATCTGGAGAGAACGTGAAGAAGTTGGAGTGAGAAGAGAGAGCGGATAGAAAAAAAATGATATTTTGGAGGGAAACTGTAAAATGTAGAAGAACTGTGAAGAAGAGGGGGTAAAAATGAAAAAAAAAATGGTGTCCTCGAATAAACGGTTTCTACAAGTATCTTAACTATTATAATATAGTAGAGATATTATTGCAATCTTCGTTAATCCTGCACTAAATTTTTTTTAAGACGAATATTATGCACTGATATTTTTCGGATCTGTTTTAAGCTGAAATGGTTGAAATTTCAAAAACCATGTAAAAAAATTAATAAGCTAAGATCATTATGCTTTTAAAATTTGATAGACACGACGTAATACTTTTCGCATGAGATGTTGTCCTTAAACATTGTTAAAAAATATAGAGATATTTATGAATATACGTGAGATCTAAATTTTTTCACGAAAAAATAAATGTTAATACAATGTTTTTGAAACCGGATCGAACTGGCCGGTTCAACCTCTTCGACCGAGAATCGGTCGGTTCTCCGGTCCGTAACAACTCCAAGAACCGAAAAACCGGTCAAATCGGTCAAAACCGATTGGACCAGCCATGAACCGGTTTTTCGAGTTTTTTTATTTTTTAAAAATTTAAAATTTTTTATTTTTAAAATTTTAAATTGTATATTTAATATTTTTATATATAAATACACATTATTATTTAGAATTTTTATTTCATTTAAAAAATTATTTTAATAATTATTATTATTTTTAATTTATTATTTAAATAATTTATAACTATAATTGATATTTTGAATATATTTACATATTTATTTAGCTTTCAAACTATGTTATATATATATATATATATATATATATATATATATATATTTGCCTATTTTATATAATTTTGGAATTTTTAAAATTCAAAATATATTATTTATTATATTAAATTATATAAACGGTTTTTTAGTTCGATCGTTCGGTTAAAACAGTCCGACCGGTTGGACCGTTTTTTTAGGTAAATCGGTTCGATCAAAGGTCCGGTTATGAAAACACTGTGTTAACCGATACATTTTTAAAATATTATCCTAAAACTAACATGAATTTTTCACGCAGATTTTGGACATTGGATGGTGGTGCAGTGTGCGGAGTGGACGAATGGTTTGTCTCGAAATGACCTGCTGACCCCGATTTGCTTTATCAACTTCTTCTTTTCTTTATTTCTTTTTCATATTCAATTCACAAATTTTGGACATTGGACGTACGTGGGCTTTTCTAATAATTAAAGTTGTATGCTACTTTAATTACAATCATGAAGTCGTTTCATCAAATTATATAATTTTAATATATTATCACATTTAATTGAATTAGTTATCAGAACACCTGTTTAATTAAGTATGATTTTGCCAAATACTGGACGTGATTCCAAAATGCATGTGGTGTGTTTGATTTAGTTGAGAGATATACGTATTGCCTAGTCCTCTCTCATGTATTACCATTTTTTGTTTTAATTTCCACAAAGCAACTTCTTACTTCAAAATAATAATAATAATAATAATAATAATAATAAGTCTTGTGCGGACGGTTGTATAAGAGGACTAATAGTAAGAGAAATTTGTAATTTTGGTCTTGTATATATAATTTATGATTTTTGTTTTCTATATTGGTCAATTTTAATTTCAATAATGTATTTTTCAATTTTTTTTATTAATTTCAATCAAATATACAGTCCACGTAATTGACACCACATTGAAAAAAAATACTAAAATTATAGATTAAAAGATCAAAGATAACAAAATTAAACTGAAATTTGGTAATATAGAAAACAAAAAATCACAAACAACCAAATATACATGATCAAGAGTAGTTTTCAAATGATATAATAAAAACTTGTAAACGTATATATGCACGCGATGCGTGCACACAAATTAAATTTCTATCTAAAATATAGTCTTATATTTGTGCATGACAAATTTTTATCTGAAATAAAATAAGATTTGAGTAATTCAAATTTAATGTTATGTTTATTTTATTATTAATTCATTATTATTTATTTTATTCAAAAAAAATTATCGTAGTTTTTGGGATAAGGGTATTTTGGAGACAAAAATTGGTATGACATAACCTATCAAAAGTAGTTATTATTTATGTCTCAAACTTAATAATAACTAGTGAAAAATACACACGTCTTGCGTGAGTAAAATATAAGTTTTTTTTATATTTATATATTTTTTTAAAGCAAAAAATGGAGTGAGTGGGAGGTTTAGTGAAATAGTGGACTTGAAGGATAATTATGGAATAATGTATTTTGGTGTCCTCAAAAGTAGTTAGTTTAGTATGATCAACTATTATAATAGAATATATATGTATTCAGTTTTTTTTTTTTGAAAATTATTTTTTTGTCCATTAACTTGTCTATTTTTTTTGTTCTGGTCCATTAACTTTTCAAAATTTGATTTTGATTCGCTAACTTTTACATCCTATTCATTCACAAGAAATTGAATAATATTCCACTTAACAGAAATTGTATTGCAATTGTAGGATAAAATCAAGAGTCGGTGTTGTCTGCAGTGTTACAACACCAACGACAACACAGTGCAGCAAAAAATAAATTAACACAAATAAATTTATTGTGTCAAAAAATAAAAATGAACAACAATTACGTATAGATTATCATTTATGGTCACATTTGAATAGCTTTATTGAAAATTTAATATCAATTGATTATTAAGGGATTGTTCCGCATTGTGAGAATTGAGTGGTAAAGAATATGAACATTAATATTCTGAAAAATTAATTAGTTTATATTATTAATTAATTTAAAAGTGTAGGGTTCGGTACTTTAGCTATCATCATGTTATTTAAGTACAATCGTGAAAGATAAACCTCATCTCTATTAAGTTCTAAAGCGCGCAGTAGCCGTGGCATCACAAATAAAATAATAAATACCATTATATTCTTTATGTCGGATTTAAATTAATTCTTTTTGTCTTTGAATAAGCATGAAAATAGACACGATGTTTGTTTATATTTTTCGGGAATATTTCATTCTCAAGAAAGATTAACAAAGCATATATGATACATACATACATAATGTGTATATACGTATGTATTATTTTTAATCTATAAATGTATTTTCATTCCACTCTTATTACTTTGATTTTCCTTTTTGAAAAATATTTATATTATTATCTTGTTTTTAATTCATGCATGTACATAGGACTCGTTTGGATTTGATAGATATTTTTAAAAAAAAATGCTTTTTTAAACTATAATTTTTAGCTTTTAAAAAAACTCTAATTTTGACTTAAAAAGTGTTTTTTTAAGCACTTAAATGGTCACCAAAATACCTTGTTAACAAAAAGTACTTTTTGATATGGTTTTTGAAACCAAACGGGGTCATAATATTCTTAAATTTTATAATTATTCACTCATTATTTAAATTAAAATATTTCCTCCCATATAAATTCACCAAAAATATGACATATTTTAGCAATCCAATTTGTGGAAACGTTCCAAAAATATTTAGCATGACTGAATATCGATAATAAGAAAATTGGTTCATTAGAAGTAAACATCTCATCAACCCAATAATAGAACCAAACATATAAAGAATAACTGTGAAACTAGCAAAAATTTTTTTGTCACTTTTACATTTTTACCATTCTTTATTTACTTTTAATTTAATTTTATTTTTATGTGTGTTCTGGAAACAGAAAATATTTATTTGTCAAAAAATAAACAGAAAATATATGGATGTTAGGGAAATATCAGAATCGTGTTTTTAGCTAACTAGAACTAGTTTTTTTTTTAAAAAAAAAAGAAAGAACGAAAAAAGAAGAACTAGCTTGGAAATCGATACATCTTCAAATGTTTACTAAACATAGCTAAATTTAACTAAAACCTAAAATTTAATTATTTTTTAGTTAAAATTTTGACGAAATCCAAACTTTATTCGATGTTGGTCCCAAATCAAGAACATGAAGGGACATCACTTAACTTTTGACTATTCAAGAATCAAATCATGATCATCATATTATAAATGTCGTGACATTGAGATATTGCTCTACAAATAAAGCTATATCATGAAAGGTTAATAATCATCCAAATTTAGCAATTTTTTAATGAGGATCAAACTTGAACTTACATTTAGAAACCAATATATGTCTTTTCACTGTCTTTGATTTATATTCTTCCAACCTTTTTTTTTGTCAATTAATAATAATAAATCCAATCCTTCAACAAATTAATTAACAATTCAGTTATTCGAAATAAAATCGCGCGCTTTAACACACATAATTTATATGAAAGTGGACAACTACATATTGTTAATATGTTTGATTCGATGTAAAATGTATTTTCACGAAATAACTATATATTGATTCGAATCAAAAACACATTTTCAATAAAATCGTTTTTCAGTTGGGAGACGAGAATTGACTTGCTTTATAAGAGTTATATAAGTTCAGACAAATGTCTTGTTAGAACTATTTGTAACTTATAATCAGTTTATAACTCCAAAATCAGTTTGGATTTTGACAGTTTTTTTTTAATTTTATTTAAAGGCAATGACAGTTGATATTATATGTTTTCAACATGTACATAAATTGCACACACCCGCATGTTATAATGTTATGTATACGTCCAGATCGTGGGCTACTCCGAGAAAGCAGTCAAGCACAGTTATTTTGGGTTTTAACCCAACAAAGCCCGTTCTGTTTTGGGTCAGCAAAGAAATAGCCCAACTCATTCAGCTCGTTTGTTAACTTGTATTTGAAAAGAAATTGTAACCCAAGCATTTATGCCTAATACATAAATTGAAATATTTTTTTCTTAACTCGGGTCAGACCGGGAAAGTGTCACACAAAAGTCTTTTTTTTTTTTCCAAGTATGCACTCTCACAAAAAGCTTATTTTTTTTTTTCACGTTTGATCTTACTTATTTAAAATAGCTTTTAATTGTGTTTAGGACATTGGAATCGATACCGCTTATCACATGAACTTTTAACGGTTTATTTACCATGAGGGATTCTATATTCATTGTGTTTCGATGCGAACTAGACAAATATCGACTAATACACTAGTTCGATGTAATCCAACTTATTGATAAAAATTTATATTATACAATCGAGCCTACGCAGAGACAGCTGAAACTCTCAATTCACGCAACAAAGCTCATGACTTGGCATACAAAAAAGGAATAGGAGGGGGAAAAATATCAGCAGCCGCTTGGTGCTCCTGATCTTAGGAAACGACGCCGTCGAGGCTATGGGTGGTCGTGGATCTAACCAACGGTTATCCTCTTCGGTGTCGTCCTTCGGGAATCGAATTTCCTTCTTAATGCTCTCAATGTTTGCGACCATGGCAGCATTGTATTTGGCCGGACGGTAAGTGCTTTATTCCAACCCATTCATTTTGCATTTCATTCATTTTTTAATGCTCCAATTGTTTGTGGTCGATCTGATGTTATAGGTTGTGGCAGGATTCCGAGAGCAGAGTTTATTTGATTAACCAGCTCGATAAAAGAACCGGCCTGGTAAATTGCGTGCTTTTCTGCTGTAATTATCTTTGATTTTTTAATGTCCTTTTTTTACCGGTTCGCTAGATCTTACAATTGAATTAATTGGAGTGAGCTTTGAGTATTTTATGGCCAAGTTTATATTTTCCAGCACTATGAAGTGACGGGGCTATAGGACTCATCCTTAATAAGAATAACGGAATCTCTGAACTTGTAGATTGCTTTAGTATTACCACACACTGGATGCTAATACTGAGAGAAAAGAAAATGATCGATAAATCATATACCTGTTGCTCTTGGCCAATTTGAGAACTGTCCTGTTTCTTTCTATTGTTCGACTAATTGCGTTACATCTGTTTCTTGTTTAGGTGATTTTTCCAGCTGAAACTCGATGACATCCTTTTGTGTTTTTATGTCAGGAAAAATCTTCTGTTTCTGTGGATGATACATTAAAGATAATTGCTTGCAGGTAGTTTAAGTTTATCTGTCTACTGCATGTTTATGTGGATGTGTTTGCATGGGTGAATTAGATTTGCTTGTCAGGGAAAAACAGAAGACACTAGCTGCTCTCCATGAGGAGCTTGAGAAAGCTAGGCAGGAAGGATTTGTGCCTAAGCATCTCTCAGAAAACAGCGAAACTAAT
Organism: Henckelia pumila; assembly: GCF_033568475.1. NCBI lineage: Eukaryota > Viridiplantae > Streptophyta > Magnoliopsida > Lamiales > Gesneriaceae > Henckelia > Henckelia pumila. Next base: position 111,919 of record NW_027331885.1, read on the forward strand.
GAGAAGAAAAAGCTTTTGGCTGTGATAGGGATTGTTACAACTTTTGGACGCAAGAACAACAGAGATGCAATTCGTAAGGCCTGGATGCCTACTGGTAAGTCGTAGCATAGCACCTGTTCTAAAATTCGGAATTTTTTCCTGGTATATATCACTGGATAAACAAGTTCATGTCACCTTGTTGTCCAGTGATATGCTTCTTATTTCTCTCAAAAGTTCAGCTTAGGGGCGTGTTCAAGTGGGGTGGGGGTGTGGTCTCCCTGTGAAATGGACATGACTATATTACACTCCAATAACACCTTTACCAAAATTCTGTTGTTTTATAGATTATTTTTTATTTTCTAAAGTTGATTCACGGGACTTGGTAATTTAAAATTCATTCAATGCAGGTGCTGCTCTCAAGACATTGGAGGAAGAAAAAGGCATCGTCATAAGATTTGTATTAGGAAGGAGGTTCATATGATGCTGATTAAAATTGTAGAAGGGTTCCTTAGAGTGCTGAAATTAATTGGTTTTACTTGTCAATGCAGTTCAAATCATGGAGATAATTCAGAAAGGGAGATCGAAAATGAAAATAGACAGACAGACGACTTCATAATTCTTGTATGTTTGAGTTTCCTGTTCTGATTTGAATTGGTCATAAAACATTTTTTACTACAAGAAAACGTACTTGGCGTCGTATTTCACTAAGACACTAACCATTTCTGGAATTGTTTTGTTGGGATAATTGATTTTCAGTGAAATGGTTTTCAATTTCTACCTAGGGTCGGGCCCCTGGTCTTGCATTTGTGTTGTGTGAATGGCTTTTTATGGAAGCTCCATCTCTCACATACGAAAAAGCATTTCCTTTTCATGTCTTTAGGAAGTTTCCTCTCTCAATTTCCTTTCCTAGCTTTATTTCTTGGATCAATCTTGTTTTTCCTTTCAAGATTCCCCTTTTTTTCTCTCTTTCTTTTTTTCTCATTTCCATTTCTCAAACATATATAGCTTATCTCAATATAACTTACCTGCCTTGTCCTTTCCCCCACTCTTTTTAGATGACTCTAACTCATAATGCGTGCATGTATGGCTGTGCCCCTTTTTTCTGTGTTTGTGTAACTATATATAAGGAACGCATTTGGTTAGAGAAGCTTTTTCAAAAAAGAAAATATGATGTTTGATCGAGCGCTTTTAATTTGAATAGCACTTTTGGAAACTGAAATCAAGAAGCCAAAAATTTTAGCTTTTAGAGCTTTAGCTTGATCATGCTTTTAAAATTGAAGCAGTACTTTTTAACTGTTATAGGCCAACATAAAAACTACTTGAGCTTTTGCTTAAAATATCACATGAAAAAGTTTTGTTTAAGGAAGTGATCTTTTAAGCTAAATGCTGATGTATCTCGATGAACTACTATATATGTTGTATTGGATCACACTACTATTTAATATAGATTTGTTTAGATGTTTGAAGGCTCACATATTGTTAAATATTTGAATCTTTCTTCTCAGGGAAATCATGTGGAATCTCTTGACGAGAAAGCAAAGAAGACGAAGTTGTTCCTCATTCATGCTGTGGAGCACTGGGATGCTGAGTTCTATGCTAAGATCAATGATGATGTTTATCTCGATATTGGTATTGTTCATTGACCTTTTAACTTGTGAGTTTTTTGCTTTTTGCTTGATGTTTTGGAAACATCCGTTGAATCAATAAACTCATCTTGTATTTTCCTAGTTGAGAGTCTTGAGACATTTTTTTAATCATTGTAGATTTGTGAAAGAATTGCCATTTCACCCAACATGGAAAACTCCTTTGAATGAATCTATAAAACAATTGAATCAGAACCATGCATTTACCTGAATCTTTTGATATGCTGATAGATTTGTTAGCTTGCAATTCATGCACCTGTTGATTCCTGAACTTGCAAGCACCTCACTGGAGCATTAGGAACAGCTCTTATTTTAGCCACTAGGAACAGCTCTTATTTTAGCCACTCCCCTTTACTTGCTCCATATTGCAAAGAACCGTGCAAAGTTTTGAATTGGTGCTTCTATTGGCACATTGTAATTTCATTTCATACAGATGCACTTGGAGCTGTGCTTGCAAGTCATTTGGATAAACATCGTGTCTACATTGGATGTATGAAGTCAGGAGAAGTTTTTTCTTTGCCGTGAGTTCATTTGATCCCTTGATTGTAATACTCTTTAAATGAGGAATCTGGATAATATCTTGAAAGTTCTGCTGATTATATATTTGTCCTGGATGGACAGGAAGCACAAATGGTATGAACCTGACTGGTGGAAATTTGGGGATGGCAAATCGTGAGTAATGGGATTTTCCAGCTTCACTTTTGTCATGCAACCACTCTTGTAAACTTTCAATTTAATTTGAAAAGCAGATACTTTCAGCATGCATCTGGTGAAGTAGTTGCTATTTCGCAAGCGTTGGCTCGGTTTATTTCAATCAACCAGTAAAGTTCTTTAGTGTCATTACTCAATCCTTGTTTATGACATTTCTTCATTTCTTATTAATTGTAGTGTTTGGTGGTTGTTTGTTATCTTCGATTTCTGCAGATTGATCCTTCATACTTACGCCCACGATGATATAACTATTGGATCATGGTTCATTGGGCTTGATGTGAATCATGTTGACGAAGGGAAATTCTGCTGCTCATCCCGGTCATCAGGTTTCACTATACTACGGCCTCACTCATTTCTATTTTCATTACACTTTTTTTTTTTGGTGGAGTTGATTAATGTTGATTCAATATTTTCAAATTTATAACCCCAGAACTATTAAAAATTGGAGAACTCACCAGAAAATACCCCTTCTGGAAAAAAAAAACTTTCAAGACATTCCCCAAGTCAGTTATTGATTACATTTTCCAAATCGCTAAAAACAATACTAAATGTCTCCTTGTCTTTTAGCCATCATTGTGGTCGTCTGGTCATGTTATTCTCCTATAATGGGGTAGTGTTTCTATTGCATGCAGAGTAACAAATGTACCCCAGACTTGTATGCACCAGATCAAATTTGTAGTGATTGACTCCGTTATTTACTGTTCTGCAGGTGCCATTTGTGCATCAGGATAATTAGATTGTAAATGACTAAATTCGATAAAAATCTCAACTGGACCTGTATTACACTGTATATCCAGTGAATGATTTTGGCCTGACTGAAAACGTTGTGAAGATATGCTTCGAGGGGCTGAAAGTTTTCGTGTTGTCGACTGCTTAGAGATCTCATTGTTCAACTGCAAGAGATGGAACTCAAAACATCTGATTATTTTTTGATATCTTATCTTACTCTTTAAAGGAGGAGAAGATTGGTGTATTGATTTTGCGGAAGACATGGCCACTATATATATATATGTATTTTTAAAATGAGCATGAAACTTAAAGGTGTACAATATCTGAACCATTTTTTTTTCTTGTGAGAACAATACCTGAACTTTTGAGTATGTACCATCCCATCCCTCCACGCCCACCACAAGGCCCAAACAACCACCCCCTCCCTCCCTCTCTCTACAATGTTAGGCTATACATTTAAGTAGTGTTTGCAATAGATTGTGCTTTTATAGAAGTGATTAATTTATAGATTATAAAAAAGTTAAGAAAAATCAAAAGTTGGTTGTGTTTGGAAACAAATGTGAAAATCTAAAAATCAAAGTTGGGTAGTGTTTGATAAATAAGTGATTAGGATGATTTTAACAATGACATTCTTATTAGAATCACTTTTGAAGAATCATAATAATCACATGACTAGCTTTTGGATTTCAATTAAGTTAAACATAAGTTAACACATAATCTAGATTTAAAAAACACACAAAAAATGATTTTTTTAAGTCAAAAGCTAACAATCACTTTTTTTTAATGTTTTCAAACATTCATTTAATGAATCGATTAAAATGTCTATTTTTCCTACTGATATTAGTCAGCTGGTTTTGTGTCATGTGATGTGTATTTGAGTATGACAGTATGACTATACATCATATGAGTAAACTTTGTACCTCTAAGGTCTGTAAAAATATCACATCATATCACTTCTTATTCTGATTTTCAGAGTTGGAATTATTTTGTTTTTAATGATTGATGTACAAAATAAACAACTTTATGATGCGAAATTTTTTGTTGATTTCAGAAAAATAATGCAAATGACGTGAATATTATATAAACCACATTTTGTTAAAAAAAAATCCAATTCTAGTGAATAGTGATATATATTATGGTAGAAATTGTTCAAAATTATTTCCTTAGTATAATTTTATGTACTTTCTTGCACGTTGCCCCTGAGTGACCTGACCATCTAGGGAATTCCTAGACTCGCACTTTTCAACGCCTAACCGATGAAAGCTAGCTAGCTAGCTCAAAGGTATGGTTTTAACATGACATAACTTGTATGCCCACACTTTGCTTGGCTATTCCTCCCTATTTGCTAGTCAAAACTATCAAGCAACCTAATCTCAAGAAACGTGAGTATAAATTTATCAAAAACAAATAAAGAGAAAAGCCAAATTTGTGAATATGGGTAGTTTGATCCAAATGACACTTGCAAGACACCAACACATGGCTTGTGTTGGTTGCATGGTTGAGCTCCTCTCGTTTGCAGCCTAAAAAATAAAGAATACCCAACAAAGCAAAATAAACCGATCGAAACGAATATTGCCTTACAACAAGTGTACAAAGAAGATGTTACGAAAGAATTTGCTATGAAGCCACAAAATGCAAAGTTCCAACCACAACTTCCTCTTGGGTTTGTATGCCACCAAGTGAATAGTTGCCAATATGCCATGACTTAAATGCTTGGATGGATTGGCTTTTTTCGAAATCAAGTAATATTTATTTTTTTAAAAAAATGAATTGGTAGATAAACCTTTGAAAGCAAAAAATATTTAAAGAGCGCCATTAGGTTTTGATATTGCAGAGGCGTCGAGTTATTGCTCCATTGATGGCCTTATAAGCCAAGAAGATACGAACGAAGCAATGGGCCATCTTCAAAGTTAAAGGTGGCTTTCTTTCTTGTGGTATAGCCATTGATAACTAATTACACCTGCACAAATCTCTTTCTTATATGTTTTCATGCAATTGGGAATTTTTTTTTAAAATATTCATTATGTATTTGTGTTAATGCAATATAAAGAAGAACCATCCAAAACATTGTCTAAAAATGTAACAGGATATATTATGATATTGAGAGTCCCCACTGGTATTTTTGTTACATACACTACAAATGACACATTAGTGTGATGGTGAAATCATTAAATTCTGCGGTCCCATCCTCCCCACGGCTTTGTCGGACTCGGATCACTATCTAAAGATAATCTCATTAATTGCAAATTTGTTTTAATAATTTATTTGATTTAAATGATTACAAATGAATTTCTAAAACCTTTTCCTAGGGTTTCATACTAGCTCGCTTTTCATTATTATTATTATTATTATTATTATTATGATGATGATGATGATGATGATTATTATTATTATTAATTATCTCGTATTATTCCATGAATTGGGTTAAACTAAAACCCCCCAAATCTAATTATGTATATGATAGAAAATATTTATTTTCTCTCAAAAAAAAAAAAGAAAGTATTTCTCAATGTGACTACTTCTCTATATATCAGTCCCAAATATGAATTATTGTTATTCTCAATCAGTCAAATAAAATGTCTTGTTTTATCTTTATTCAATGAGTTATTTATTCTAAAAAAAACTAGCAATTTAATCATATATAAAAAAATATTGGAACTAACGATACTTATATATTAATGAGAAATAGAAGAAATATTATTAAATATAGATACTAACTAAATATTTTGGATAATAATTTATTTATTTGGGTGCAACCGAATAATTAATAATACTATGTTTTCTTAAAAGAAATTTAAAAATGCACTACCTAACAGTGTATTAATCGTGTATTAATCATAGATATAGGTTATTCTAAAATAAAAAAAAAATCATAGATATAGGCACTCTGATAAATTGATGAATTTCACGTATATGGATAAATGTTAATCTCACTCTTATAGCATATCTGAAACTGGATGAAACTATGCTGCACTTAAAGATCTACTGTACCAGTAGCACAATCCTTGGAGCACTGTGAGCCCTACATCTTTTTATGTGAAACTCAGTGAGCCAATGGTGTGCTTATATCGGTGGAGCATAGTCTCAACCCTCTGAAACTAAAGTGCAATGTGGCATGAATGGAGTCGAGACTTTTATAAACATGTGACGATTGGAACTGTCGATACTACACATTGAATAGTACCTAATGTGCAGCATTGAAGCCTTTCATTGGCCACATCATGTGGCCTCACATGATTTTATGTGAGGCCCACATGATTTTAGTCAATGAAAAGCCTCCACAGTTCACACTGCCCATGAGGTACTATTCCATGGGCAGCATCGACAAATCCGTTCACTGATCCAAAAACTATATTTACGCTCGACAGAGCATCATCTCAACCCTCGAAAACTAACTAAGGTACAGTGTGGCATGATTGGAGTGGGGAATTTTAATGTTCACCATTATAATTAATGCTCTTTTTAATTCTCAGCCCCTGGAAATGGACGGTACATGCATGCATTGGCATGAATAAAAGTGAGAGGTGACGCATATAAAGTTGGGTCAAATCAAACCATTTGCATCCCTTTCATTTCATTCCATTGTCCGTTCGGCGATATCCACTAAATATTATATTGAGTTCGAAACTATATTACAGCGAAGCTCCAACTTTTATCCAATTCAATGAAATTAAATTTTTATCGGTGTCTGACATAATGGTTTTGGTTAGCCTAGAATTAATTGGAAACAGGCTGGCTTTTCAATCCATTATATATATATATATATATATATATATATATATATATTCTTTTTGACATGATTGAATTCCAACAATGCTTTTGGGAAATTTGCTTTCGAAAGTTGTAAGTAGCTAGGATTGATTCTTGTCATTGTCAAATGGTGGAAGTAGTCATTATGCGTTTAATTGTAGGTTTCATTTGATTATACTAAGAAATTTATGTGAGAAAAAATTTTGAGTCCTGAAAAGCCATGAAATAGACCACAAATGCTAATTGGTTGAGATGTTGGAATATATTGGTTACGCTGAATGCCAAATCCTGTACAAAAAGAGTAACAGTCACTGTAGCTTCGACCTCCTCTTTCTCTCTATGCATCATTTATCAGACAAATGGTAGTTATTTCCAGTTCAAGGGGGTGTTGCCACTCAAACCAAATACCAAAAGCACAAAGAACAAAAAAGAAAAGTGCTCTGCTTCTGCTTCTGACTCTGAATTTCTCCTTTAAAATCTCACCCTTTTGACCCGAATCTCCACATTTCAAACTCTCCCAGCTCCAATTTCTAAACCCATTTCCAGAATCTGGCTCACACTTTTTCAAGGTACCATTCTTTTTGCTCCTGCTCACACAGACATAAAGGTTTGTCTCCGAGCTTTTGTTTCAGCTCCTAGTACCAATTCAAACTACGAAAAGATGGGTTCTTTATTTTGAAAAACGGTTTAAAAATTTCTTGGAGCCAAGAAAGAGCCAGAAATAGTAAATGGGGAACCAGACGTTTCTCGTGGGAATCTTGTTCTTGTTTTCGCTGGTAGGATTCAAGTTTTCTGGAGCTGTTATTCATGGTGACAAGCGGGCTTTGCTTGATTTTGTAAACAAGCTGCCGCATTTCCATTTCTTGAACTGGAATGAAGAGCTTCCGGTGTGCAAGAACTGGACCGGAATCACTTGCAGTGAAGATGGAACTCGAGTGATATCGGTAAGATTACCAGGGGTTGGGTTTCAGGGCCCAATCCCAAAGAATACTTTGAGCCGCTTATCCGCGTTGCAGATCTTGAGTCTCAGATCCAATGGCATTAACGGGTCTTTCCCCATGGAGTTTGGTAACCTCAAAAACCTGAGTTTTCTTTATCTGCAGTACAATAATTTCTCAGGTCACTTGCCTCTGGACTTCTCTGTTTGGAGGAACTTAACATTTGTAGACTTGTCGAACAATGGGTTTAATGGGACTATCCCTAGTTCACTTTCGAGTTTGAGTCAGCTTACTGCTTTGAATCTCGCTAACAACTCGCTTTCTGGTGAGATCCCTGAGCTGCATTTGCCAAATTTGCAGTTGCTGAATTTGTCACAAAATAATCTTGTCGGTAGTGTGCCTGAATCACTTCATAGGTTCCCGAAATCCTCGTTTTTTGGTAATAACGAGTCTTTATTGGAATATAATGTTACTAGTCCCCCTCTTGTTCTGCCTCCTCGTGATCAAAATCCAAAATTAAAAAATGGTGGAAAATTGAGTGAAAGGGCTTTGCTTGGAATTGTTATAGCTGGTTCTGTTCTTGGGATTCTAGCTTTTGGTTTTGTGTTACTTATTTGCTTACTTAGGAGAAAGTCCGTGGATAGTTTCCCTGGAAAATTGGAAAAAGGGGATATGTCCCCGGAAAAGGCAATTTCCCGTAACCGAGAAACAAGCAATAAGATGGCTTTCTTTGAGGGATGCAACTATGCGTTTGATTTGGAAGATTTGTTGAGGGCTTCTGCTGAAGTTTTGGGGAAAGGCACGTTTGGGACGGCCTATAAGGCGATATTAGAGGACGCGACGATGGTGGTGGTGAAGAGGTTGAAAGATATAAACGTCGGAAAGAGGGAATTCGAGCAACAGATGGAAGTTATCGGAAGCATCAAGCATGAGAATGTGACTGAGTTGAGGGCTTACTATTTCTCCAAAGATGAGAAACTTATGGTCTATGATTATTACAGTCAGGGAAGTGTAGCTTCAATGTTACATGGTACAACTTCTAATCTGATCTTCATGATTTCGATACCCGATTTTGTTTGTCCTGCATGGTTCATATGTTTTATTAGTCCTTTTTCTGTCAAGTGCCATTGTTATTGGTTTGGAAACTCTATGGTCTTAGCTAGTTGTTCTAATAAATGCACACACACACATATATACTTATAATTGCGACACATTGTGATTTTCATCCAAACATGCAGGAAAGCAAGGCGAAAACCGGAGCCCTCTAGATTGGGAGACTAGACTAAAGATAGCCATTGGTGCATCGAGGGGCATTGCTCGTATCCACAGAGAAAACGGAGGCAAGCTAGTTCATGGAAACGTCAAATCATCGAACATATTTCTAAATCCTCGAAAATACGGATGTGTTTCAGATCTTGGCCTGTCAGCCATAACAGCTTCATTAGCTCCAGCACTTGCTCGTGCAGCTGGTTATCGTGCTCCGGAGGTTACAGACACTCGAAAAGCAACGCAACCCTCCGATGTGTATAGCTTTGGTGTGATGCTACTTGAGTTACTGACGGGGAAACCTCCTGTCCACACGACTAACGGCGATGAGATGGTTCAGCTGGTTCGATGGGTGCACTCAGTTGTTCGAGAGGAATGGACTGCAGAGGTGTTCGATGTGGAGTTGCTGAGGTATCCAAATATCGAAGAAGATTTGGTTGAGATGTTACAGATAGCGATGGCCTGTGTGGTGAGAATGCCTGATCAGAGGCCTAAAATGGTGGAAGTAGTCAAAATGATCGAAAATATAAGACAGATGGATCCTATGAACCCAGCCTCCTCTGAAACCAAAGATGAAAATAGGACGCGGTTGCCTCCGTTGTCGTCACCACCACCACCACCACCACCACTCGGTTTTTGAGACGAAACAACCTCCAGTCCACCTGTTCACCAACTCGGTGGACGAAGATCGTCTGATTGGAGACTTATTTTGGCCGTTTGGCATGATCCAGGTCAAGAAATGGTTGGAATGGGTGAAAGATATAATTTTTTTGGGTTGTTAAATTTGAGCAGAGAAAACAGACTCGTGATATTCTTGAATCTTGGTCTTTTTGTTTTTGCAATTGCACATGCATATGTATTGTCTGTTTCTTCGTGATCTGGTTTACTGTGTCGCTTTTACTACTTGCTAGTGGTATATTTAACTCATGAAATTATAAATATATGTACTAATTTATGGTGCACGTTTTGGACTCAGAATATTTTTATCTTATGATAAAAAATAATATTGTTTTATTTAAAGAAGTCTTGATCTTTTTCCCCAAAAATGGGTCCGTTGAGCTGAACTGAAATAGGGGCTCACAGCCCAAACATTCTTAAGCTCCAGGCCCAGATATAGTTTACTATTTCAATTTGGGGCCCATGGTAATCGTTTGTTCGACATCTCGATAATCAATATTAAAGTCCCACCGAAAAAAAAAATCAAGATTTATAATATAGGTTAAAAAAAATTATAACGTTCAGATTCAACGATTATCACCACTGTATAATTCTCGGTGTCGATTACGGATCAAGCACCAGAGAAACGCCCGGTGCATCGAAAGGATGTAGATAAAGACTAAAGAGGATCGTTGATCTCGAAATTTACAGAAGAAAGGGACATTCTCGTGTCAATTAAAACTGTATACGAATAAATTGCGGAAGAAAAATACTACTGATACCATGTTAAAGTGTATATAGATTGATGAAAATCTTCATCGAAAAATTCACGATGCAATTGAAGATGGAAAGAGAAGTTATTCAATTGAATTAATTGTAAAAGAGAATTTGGTACAAGTATATATATGTAAGTGTAAAACCGCTAAAACTGCAACTAAAAGGATTAAAGTACCACTAATTGACAGCTAAGCATGATGAATTTTACTTAACTAATTATAAGAAAATATACTGTAACATCCCGGTTTTTTCAGCGTGCTTATATCCTCACTCACACGCACCCTGAAAAATTTCTCAGGGATCACTCATCCTATTATTTTCCATTGAATTTGGAGTTCTTATGTGAATAGTTCCCGAAAAGGAGATGCACATTCATGATATGAGTTGTACATATCAAATCTTTTGTATCTCTCATTCTGATGTGAGATCAGTTCATTCATGCCACCCATCGCCCATTCATTGGTGGAAATGCACATTCGTGAAATGAGTAGTATATATCAAATCTTTTGTACCTCTCATTCTGTTGTGAGATCAGTTCATCCATGCCATCTGTCGCCTATCCATTGGTGGGTTTTCATCTTTCAGATATTAACCACTCATATTGCGGACTAGGGGTGTTATTGAGCCGAGCCGAGCTACTACTCGAGCTCGACTCATATTTTACTGCTCGAGCTCGAGCTCGATCGAGTAGTAAAATATATGATCGAGCTCAATATATATATATATATATATATATATATATATATATATATATATATATGTTGGAACGCGTGTTCTCTGATCAAACGGATGTGATACCCGAAGCAGCGGAAGTTTAAAAATTTTATTTTGTGATATGGAACGATTCCATATCGTGGGTATAAAATCCTAACGATTAAAATTGTTGCAAGTAAAAATAAAACACAATTAATATTTTTACCTCTTCAAGCAAAGGCTTGATTATGAACTCCAACAGAATTAATCTGCTCTTCTTGTAAATCCCGGGAACCGATGACTTGCTCGATCAATCTCCGGAATCAGGTTCACGAACAGAAAACAGAAACCCTCTGATTGATTGCACTAGAAATCAATCAGATGTTTATCGTAGAGAATAAACAGATTTGATCTGTCAATTCAGAAAGTGACTTTTCAGAAAAATCACAGACCGAATTTTTTCAAAAGGGAATAGAGGATTTTCAAAAAATCCCCTTGAAAATATTTGTGTGTAATTCGAAAATTGCAAGAGGAAAAAGTGATTATTTTCGAACCCTACACATGTATTTATATATAATTTCTAGACTGGATTAAGTTATAATTGTATTAGGACACTTACTCCTTAGGGCCCACAATCCATAACTTAAGCCCAACAAGCCAAGCCCGTTATTATAGAAATTAATATAAAATTCATCATGACTCTGATTGATAAAACGATTTCACCAATGTGCACAAAAACAATTTCTGCACCTTTTAAAGTCAAGATAATTTTTCTGAATCCGAATTCAGTGATTTCCAAAAACGCCCATCCCTATGTCATTTTAGGAAATTTCACTCCCTTTAGTTAAGAAGTCCAAATTCTCTTTCGTTAAATTTAACTCTTTAAATTTAACTATCTCAACGGGGTTTAGTAATCCATTACATGTGTGACCCTCAATGGTTCAGGGATACAGTTAGCCATGGGCTCACAACTCCTTGTGACTCGGAACAACAATTTTCGACTTACCCATCGAATCATGGTAAGAGCGTCTAGCAACATCGCCCCATGATTTCCTATGTATCACTGATAGTGCCTGCAAGAACCAGTAGGTTTTGGTTAGCGTACAGTACGGTCCCTTCATCCATATATCCCGATCGAATCAACAATCATTGGTACATCGAGAGTCGTTCGAGATTCGATAACTATGCAATGCATCTTGAAGATCAAATAGTGACATCGCATGCGCTACTAGGAAACCATTTCTTAAAGCACATCATGTACCCTGGCCAGAGATTTGTCACACTAATATCTCCTCAGATCGCATAGGATATCCACGCTCGCAAGCATGTGGTGAATCCTTGACAACAAAGCATCGACTCCTATATGTGTCGTAACTGCACCCAATCCCGACACCTGATGACCCCAATAGAGTCGGTAAACGAGTCAAAGTACAGTACTAGCATATAGAGTCTCCATGATGTTTCAAGTAGTAAGGACTAATGATGTACAACTAAAACCGCGGACTTTATCCACTCGATAAATGATAACCACTTGGAAAGTCCGGATAGGGTAGTTCGATCATTCATCATATGAATATCCATTTGCATACTTTGAACATCTCCATGTTACATACCAATGAAACGTGGTACTCGGCATCGTAAATGCTAGTCTCAATCTCGAGCGATCCTTATCCTTATTTACGGACGGCTCAATTGACTAGGAACTGTTTAGAATATACAGTGATTATAAGATATGTTTCATGATAGTCATCCTCATGTACTATCACATCTTACATGCACTCTAATATCTTCAAGGTCTTCATCTAAACAACAATAGTATATCACAATATAACAATATGAAGAAAGATAAAGTAAATGTCATGATAAAAGTGTAAATTATATTAAACAAAGATTGTTTACATATAGAGTCATCAAAGCCCTTAGCCACAAGTTGGCTAATCGGGCACCCACTCTTTCAATATATATATATATATATATATATATATATATAAATTAATAAATAAATAAATATAAAAATATATATTATAAAATAAATAAATATATAAATATTATAAATATATATATATATATTATATTTATTTATATTATATATATATATGTGTGTGTGTGGCTTATCGAGTAGCTCGCGAGCTACTCGATCACATAATTTCAAAGCTCGACTCGAGTTCGATTGTATGCTCGAGCTACTCGAGCTCGAGCTCGGTCAAATCGAGCTCGAGTCGAGCTTTGACCGAGCTACTCACGAGTAGCTCGACTCGTTTACACCCCTATTGCGGACCATGTACCGCCCTATGACATTTGACTTCGGGTGTCACAAAAATAGTATTATTTATTATGCTAATTAAAATAAAAATAAATTGTGTTTCTTAAACAGAAAATTCAGATTTGTAAATTTTACTCATAAAATATGATTTTGTAAAACCAAAAACAAAAGGAAAGCAAGAATTGTTTGGATATGAATTTTTTTTGTTATGCTTGTAATAACTTTTCCCTATTCTTTTTCGCCCTTGAAATTTTCCCCCACTTTCATTCTTAGCTAGTAGCTACTAGGGTCTAGGTATATATGCGGGAGTTCTAATAGAATTATAGAAATTAACTCTAGTTCATTTGCTTAAGGAGATATTAGTTACGATATTAATCCCCAAGTATAAATTATTGATGTCATTTTCATGCCATAATTAAAGTAAATTAAATTATTTGAAGTTTAAAACCCATAGGGGGCAGTGAATTATTAGTGAATTTACGAACACGTGCCACTATATGAAAGATCAAACCCAATCTATAGCTAATTGAAGTTGCAAGGGGCGCGACAATCAATCAATTAGTTAGTTAATTAATTAATTGATTGATTGATTAATTATATAAACTAGTGCGCAAGACTACACTCAAGAATTGCACGGGTATGTAAATCTAATTAATATTGATTAAAAGAATGAAAACAATTTGTCAGTGATAAATATATAAAATCACAAAAATTCATATGAAATTGTTCATGGTAATTATCAGAAATTAGAAAAATATAGTTATTTAAAAATTCATATGTAATAATTACCATAAATATATTATTTATCTATTATATATATATATATATATATATATATATATATATATATATACATACTGTATACACACTACAATGTATAGCGTGAGTGAGACCAAAATGAAACACATTCATCATTTATTAAAAAAATATATAATGTTCATGGTAATTATCAGAAATTAGAAAAATATAGTTGTTTTCCGTATATATGCATAGAAAAATTAATAATCAAAATTACAAAGAAGACAAAAATAAAACAAAAATTTCAAATTTTCGAATATGATACATATATCACAATTTATAATATACATAATAATATTATTATCCGATTCAAATTAACATTAATCATATCAGATATTCAGATACGATGAAAATAAAATTATTAAACACACATGACAGGATATATATATATATATATACTAGTATTTCGATGCATGCGTTGCGTGCTCGTACATTTTGTTTTTTTTAAAAAAATAAATAATAAATTAAAAAATTAAAAAATAATAAAACAATAAATAATCAATTGTAAAATTAAAAAATAATAAAAATATAACGTTTTCCTAAACAAATATTCACAAAAAATATATATATCTCATAAAGTGAGTGTCATATTTGTAAATAAAATAATATCAAATGACACAAAGTGGTTTTTTAATGGCTAGAAAAGAGAAAACTATATAAAATGACTATTTTGCTCAATAATTTTGATTTTATTGAAAATTAAAAGTTAGGAGATAATGGTAATTTCAAATCAAGCTCCACCAATAAATTGAAAGTTTGTTAATTAGAGGGTCTCTACTTTAATAATATAGTAAGATATATATCTGCATTTTATTTATTTCTTTATTTATTTATGGATGAATGCTTTTATTTAAATATTTAAAAATAGATATTCAATATAAAATGATAATACGAATGTATTTTAGACAATGTGTCGGTGGCATACTAATTTTAGTTACAAGTTAAACCAATTTTAATTAGTTTTGCATGGTTCCCACGCTGCATGACTCACCCTTTATTTAATTTCAAATCTTTTTCATGAATTCTATATACAAACGGTGTAGGCGGCTTTTTTGTCTGATTCTTCGGTTTGTAATCAGCTTTTGTGGCCCAATAAAAAATCGGCCCGGCCCATGCAAGAATTAAGCGGAAGTTCAAATTAGAGGGTGTTTGATTGAGTTTATGAGCTCTACAAAATAACTTATAAGCTATTCAAATTTGTTTAGTAATAATTTGGTCAAACAACTTATAAGTTTTAAAAAGTTTGAATGACCTAAATTTTTTGAAAAATATCTTATTTTAAAATTTAACTTTTCCAAAATATCATTGTATCTTTCTATAAATCCTAATCATGTCTTTCACTCACTAAATATTTTTTTTTTAAAAAAAATTTCCAATGAATGTCAATTTTTATAAATTAAAATATGAAATAGTTTTATTATTTGTAATATAGGCTTAACATTTGTGATAAAGTTTTAAAACTATTTTTAAAAAACCTCTGTAGTATTATATTTTTTTTTTGATAATTCTCACAATAAAATTAAAGATCTTATATCTTCAAACACATCAACATCTTTAATTTATTTAAAATAAGTTTACTCAAGCACTTTAACAACTTATTTTAAAAATAAGTTCTCACGGCTTGTAAGCTTCTAAACCAACTTATAAGCTAGTACACTGTTTTTTAATAAGCTTCAAACACTCTCTTACTGCTAAAATATTCATGATAGAATTGTCTTGTATGTGTTGATTTTGTTGTTGTTTAGTATTATATACAACAGTATTCTACGGATGAAATTTGCCAATTTGTTTTGCATTACATTTAAAATCATGTAAAATTATTGTCAAATTAATAAATTATTATAATCCTAAAAGAAGAATTCAAAATCTATTAAATATATAGATTTTGGCAACAAAAAAAAACATATAATCACTTTTTGAAAGCATTTACAAACACGAACTATGTATCTAAAGAAACGCAAATAATTAGATTTAATTTATAATGTCTCGATTCAGAAAAAAACTCGATAAAGAGTGGGTTACGTAAATTCGAAAACACCTACAAGTTCAAGATCACTGAAGTTGAAGTTATGGTTGCCTTTTCATCTTTAATGTGTGGTAGCTCGAATGCCAACCACCAGATATGATGAATTCGACCAACACCAAAGGGCAAAAATTGGGAGTCATAATGGTAAGTTCTTGCCTGTGGAATTTGTCTTTCCTCGAAAAGCTTGTTATTGTTGGAGGAGATGCATAATTATTACAAATCATATAATATACGTACGTGCATACAAACATACATATTATTGAGCAAAACTCATGCAAAGTAAATAAATACATGTCGTACGTTTCTTGGCCGCTTTGTGTTTCCTTGTTAAGAGCTAGTAGAATATATTACAACTAATTTGGTTCGGATTATTTTATAATACATATTATACGACTATGTAAAATAATTATTTAGTTTATATAAAATAATTTGATTTATATAAAAGCGTGATGGAAGCACACGAATGAGCCAAGTGCTCCAAATTGGTGTGCAATTAAATGAGAGCTTTAGATGGTCACAATTCGTGGCAGAGTCAATATTATTGCCTCATTGTAAAGGATTATTGATGGAAAACACCCAATATTGGTGCACATTTAATGAGAATCAGTTTCCACATTTATTGGCTTCACCTGATCAATTTCGAAAAATGAAATCATGAATTAAACTTATTTTTTTTCTTATGTTATATTTTGTCCCTTGACATAATTCACGAGTACCAAACAAAAATGCGAATGGATGATAGACTTCAATCTCTAATTAATCAGTATTCTCCGGTTAAATAATCCAGATATTAATTAATTCATGGCAAAACCGATTCGAGATAATTATTTATTTAATATAATATACCTAGAGAAACAAATCTCAAGCTATCGGTGATGTGCAAATAAATTCTATTAAACTGTACAGCGAAAATTTTTTTGGATATCGTGATGGGTCATCATCAAATGACACACGTAGAGGATTGATTCATGAAAATGGTAAAAAGAATTCGACTTTCGAAAGCAAAAAAAATGAGTCAAATTTGTCGTAAAGGCGTCATCATATCCTAGGTTGCCAGAGTTTAAAAAAAAAAAAAAAATTAACCAGACGATGATATAAAAATCTCATTAGACTAGGTCGATGTGTCTATGCTATATTAAGAATAACAATTGTTCATTTTGTTTTCGTGACTTCGATAATTATATAGTATTTTATTTTTGTATAAGATGTAAATGTAGAAAGGTAATGCTGGTCTTTTATGTATGTCAGTATATTCAATTGATTTTGCTCATATTGCTATCTTTTGAACTCATTTTGTTATTTAAGTGATTTATTTTGATTTTATTACTGTGATTTTGATAATATATTTAAATTGTAATTTATAGTACAAGCGTCACATTACAAATCTTGGAGTCAAAGATAGAGTGACCTGTTAGGTTTCAGTCATTTTGACACATCGAAGTTACGGTACCGATCGTCCTCGATATTTAAAATATACAAGCATATTGTATTGTACTATATATTATATTAATCTACGTATTTATATAATATAATATAAGTGAATGAAAATAAAAAAGAAAAAAGAAAAAAAAAATCACCATTGGCAGGAAAATAAAATAAAAGGAAAAATTCCTTGTCATAAATAATATGGGTCCCAACATGGCAGACGTGTCAAAATCCTAGGCGGCCACCGAATGCTGCGGCTCGCAAACAATTATCCTCGGCTTAGCTTGCATCAACCGGAGTTTGAATTACTTTGATTGATAGATAATGTGTGATTAAGCAAGCATTAAGCAATTTCAACTTTATAGAAAGACGAAAAATGAAAAACAAAGATTTAATTTACTTTGAAATGAACGAGATCCCTATAAAATAATGGCTTCATCTCCAAATTTTCGGTCTCCACCGCAACTGAAAAAAGATAGAAGAAAGAAACCACACAACACACACTCCCCTCTTTCTCTGTCTCCAAGGCCTTCCTAATTCCTCTTTCTTTTAACAAACCACACTCACTCATTTTCCTCCACTTTTCTTCAATATATTTCCAAGAAGACAAAAATCCCCAGGAATCCAAGTTTCCGTCTGGGTTTTACTCAAAAATATCGACCCAGAAAAAAAGTTGCTTCCCACTCATATTTTGATTCCTTTTTCCTTCCACATTTTTCACTTTTTTCCATCGATTTTTCGTCCGCCTGGGATTACGGTCTCATCTTTTGTTTTCGTTTTTTTTTTATATCTATCTCGTGCTGCGCTTTAGTCTTGCTCTTTTTCTTTATTCCCCCAAGAATCTTCTCCGCTCACTCTCCTTTTTGAAGCTCTTCAAGCTCTCATATATCCTCCTTTTCCATGCTAATCTGATATTTCAAACAGTATGATGCGTAAAGAGATTGAGAACACCATGTTGTCTGCTACAGTCAAATACACCGAGCATATAAACCAAACGACGGCCGTCCGGCCGCCAAATACCGGCGGAAGGAATCCTGCCTCCTTCCCCACCACGGTGAGATTTCTAGTCACTGACACGGACGCCACTGACTCCTCTAGTGATGAAGAAGAGGGTTGCTCTGTTAAACGCCGGAGAGTTAGGAAATTCATCGACGAGGTGAGAATCCAGCCTTGTTTCAGAAATGACGGGAGCAAGAACGGAGACGTTAAAACTAACGAAGTTCCGAAGAGAAAAAGGCCGGAGCCTGCTGCGCTGAGGAGGCAGAAGAAGAGCGGTGGACCGAGAAACGAGAGACCGGCGGCGAAGTTGGGAAATGGTAAGAAGTTCCGCGGCGTGCGGCAGAGGCCTTGGGGGAAATGGGCGGCGGAGATTCGAGATCCCCTGCGACGAGTACGCCTATGGCTGGGCACCTACAATACTGCGGAGGAAGCTGCCATGGTGTACGACCACGCGGCAATCAAGCTGCGTGGACCCGACGCGCTCACCAACTTCTCCACTCCAACATTGCTGGACAACAAAACAAGCTCAGGGTACAACTCCGGCGAGGAATCGCACAACACCGCCCGATCTCCCAAATCAGTCCTCCGCTTCGTCTCCACTGCCGAATCCCAACCCGAACCCGAACCCGAACCTGAGTCTTCTTCAGCAAACGGCACCACCGATTCCTTCAACGAGGACTCGCCGATTTTTCCTCCCAAGGACGACCTGTTCAGCGGGTTCGAGAACCCGGTACCGGTACCCGATTTGTTCGATCAAACGGGTCTGTCGGGTGACATATTCGGAGCGGACTTTGACTGCTGCTGCGGACAGATGCTTAACGGGTCGAGTCTTGATTTCGGGTTGTGGCCCACTTGGCAAGCGGATGATTACTTTCAAGATTTTGGGGATATATTCGGGTCGGATCCTCTCGTCGCCCTCTGAGAGTAGTTAGATAAAGATTTACTATCTAAATAAAAATGTTAGGAGAAAATCAGCGATTATATAGCTGATCTTTCGGCAGTTTTGAAACAAAGGTAGTACGTACGCTAGATTTGTTTATTTATTAGTGGTGCTAATTTAATATCTTTAGTAATTTAGATGTTGTTTGTGCTCATATTACTATTACATTATTAATCAATCATATTAGCACACCGCATATTGGCAAATAATATTGAGAAATTACTATGAAGTTAACCAAAAAAAAGTAAAAATGGACTAAATATGATGTGAATTGCGATCACGTGACTAGTAAAGTTTTGAATTAGGTGAAACGATGGAATGGAATGAATTCTTCTACGTACGTACAAACAAACACGTGTTGCATATATATATATATATATATATATATATATTCAGTTTGAATAACTTAACTAAATCAGATTTGGTAGCGACCTAAATCCTGTCGCGTTATTTGTCACTCATAATTACGTGCTATTTTATATTACCCAAAGTTTTCTAAACACATTTTGGATCCTTTATGAAGGAACGATATTCTATCTTTCGCGTTTCTTAGATTTTTCAATAAAACAATTAGTAATTCATATATATATTTATGAGAGTTGATATTTACACTTTATTTTTTGTTATTTGAACCTCATTTGTGAATAAATTTTCACTCAACTTTACACATGAAATGAAGTGTAAATAACACAAAATGAAGTTTAAATATCAAATATATATATATATATATATATATATATATATATATTAAATTTACAGATACTAATTACATATAAAATTAATTAGTTCAATAATACAAAACAGGTTTTTAGGAATAGTACTGCTTCGCTTTCTGAATCTTACTTTGAAAACGACGCAACATAAATTTTGTTGGAAATTTATTACATGTACATATTACATGTGCTTCTGTTGCTTAATATTTTTAGTTTATAGATAGATGTAAACTTGCAAAATAAAACATAAGATCTAAATCTAGAGAATTCAACTCGTGATGTGAGACAGTCGCACAGATCAAATTACAGCTCGATTTATATTTAGAGTATAAAATAATACTTTTGCACAAAATAATAATTTCTCGTTGAACGAGTCGAATATGATACATAAAAGTATTGAATTGTAAGGCAGTAAAGCCTATCCTTATTCCAAGGGCAGTGAAATCTCGGGTACAAGACCACCAAAATCACGGATAAATTTCTTCATGAATTGGTGGTACTTGGGGGTGGCTCCTAAAATCTTGTCCCATTTTTTTTTCCTTCGAATTAAAGAAATTCATTAAACCGAGTCCAACAAGATTACATCAGAAATAAAAGAAAGCGAATATAAAACTTTACGTTCCAAATCAGTCAAGAACCTACTGTCCTAAACAAATAATGAGCAGTTTGATTCGTTAATCTCTTAACAAAAACAACTTAAAATTTTATAAACGCAACCAATTTAAATTTCTATTATATTATTTTAGCCGACACTGTCTTCTATGCTCCACCGGGTTTGTGTGGGGCCCGGGCCCCATAAATGGTCAAGATTCACGGGGTGATTTTCACCCGGTGTAGCATAGCCCCTCCCAATATTTAGATTAAACTATGATATATATCCTATCTAGCAAAGCTCATAGACCTTGTATTTGACGACATTTTCCTTTGGGACATGGAAAATAAAATTAAGATCGGCGACTTAAGTATGGAGCCTCACTATTTTCTGCAGGTGAGATATTACTCATTGGACAATCGGTCGTGTGCTTGTCTTCTCTTGCCTAAATTTAGTATTCACAAAATTCAACTTTGTCATGTGATTAGGAAACCATTTTTCCATCCACCGGGAAGGAAACCATTACCAAAGGGGATAAAGAACAATAATGGACAAATTCCCGAGCTCAGCAAATTAATCGGGATTGAGCTATCTCAACTCAACCAAACTCGAGCAGAGTTATCGTTGCATTTTCTAATATACCTGATATTAAAATCTCAAATTTGAAACCAGTTCAAAAGTCAATTGTAATAAATCTTCTAAACTCCCCAAAAAAATGTGGAGCTAATTAAGTTGGAATATTTTGCGACTTTATCAATCTTTATCCTCCTCAATTTACCCTATAGCTAAGTTCGGATATCGCAGGATATATGCGTGATAAGAATTTGCAAGTTGTACCAAACAAAAGTATTTTATTCTCCTCGGACGTACGCGTTACGGGCTTATATAGACCGTATTTAACGAAAAAATGAAATAAATGATGAAATAAAAAATACAAATATGACATTTCAGTGTATAAATATCTACTAAAGAACAAACAAAAATTTTAATTTAACATTTATGTAATTAAATAGCTATCAAATGACAAAAATAGAGGCATACCAATGGCAACTCACCAAAAATTTTCTTCATACTTAATATAACATTAAATTAATTATGGTAAATTCGACATTTGAATGACGAAAATTACACTAAAAAATCTCAAATTTAATAATATAGTATAGATATCTCATGTATATTGATAAATATACTTTGTTAGATTAAACACTAAAATACTACGCCAACGATAACATCTCATTTAAGTTATTACATACTTTGAAAAGTATATATATTGATTTAATTAGAGCTTTAGAAAGAAAATTATTATAAGATATTTGCTAGTTTTTGTTTTTATTTTATTTTATTTTATTTAGTTTTTTTTTATTTTTACTGTAATTAATTTAGTTGGGGCTCAAATTTCAAGAATTCAAAAGGACAGTTTGAGAGCGGTGGTTGTGGTCCTA
Organism: Henckelia pumila; assembly: GCF_033568475.1. Classification (NCBI taxonomy): domain Eukaryota; kingdom Viridiplantae; phylum Streptophyta; class Magnoliopsida; order Lamiales; family Gesneriaceae; genus Henckelia; species Henckelia pumila. The sequence goes on from NW_027331885.1 coordinate 134,260, forward strand.
GGATGAGCTGTGAGAATTCAGACATGACATAGGTTTGGACAAGCAACAAAGGGTTCATTGAAGCCTTCCAGAAAATCTAAGCTTATGCCATTTTCGTGTTCTTACCTTTAAAGACATGCCAAAATATTATTTTTTACCTTACAATATCTCACATAACCGTCCAACAAATGTATTCATTAAACTTTGTCTTAATGTATTTCTGTAAACAAGAATGTGATTGCCCATTAATACATCCTCTTGTCTTCCTATGCTATTCAGATGATGGGCTGTTCAGGTGACACGATATTCTCATCACTTTGAATCACATTTTCTTATCCACATTAATTTGTTTATTCCGCATTCTATTATAATTCCCCTATTTTTTTAACAGACAAATTAATGTTGTAAAAATGCTAAGCGACCGTTTAGACCGAAAGTTTTAGAAGAAAAAAAACTGTAATGTGGTGCTATAATTGTCACACAATAAATAATAAAACTAACAAAAATTTAGTTATAAACCTTGACGAAACCCCACCCAATAGACAAGTCTTTTGAGATTGACACATCATAAGCTTATAACCTAACATTGGTGCTCTCGTTGAGAGTCGGCGTAGTGAAAGGGAGGACCTAGGAAACACCCAATAGACAAGTCTTTTGAGATTGACACATCATAAGCTTATAACCTAACATTGGTGCTCTCGTTGAGAGTCGGCGTAGTGAAAGGGAGGACCTAGGAAACATGGGCGGAGGGACATTGTCCAAGGCCCCCCCTCGAGCCATGTTGGAGGGAGAGGGAGTCAGCCTTAGCCATGGGATCCAAGAGCTTGTGAGGTAGAGAGAAGGAGGAATCCGCCCGAGGAGGGGCTTGCGTCTGATTAGCTAGTTGGTGAGGCAATAGCTTACCAAGGCGATGATCAGTAGCTGGTCCGAGGCTTGTTATTCAACAGTATAACATAACTTATATGTTCGTGTCAACCAATCCCCATAACTAGCTATCTAAATCGATCCAAAAATATAATGACAGTTTTTAGTTATTGTATGAATACTCCTTGTAGTTAATATCTAAAGTCTAATTAATATAATAATAGTAATGCATCTTTAAATTTTTGAACTAATTTTACAAAACTAATTATAAACATGATTTGGTGACTCCAATTTTTTGTCTCTTCCCTCCCTTCATCTCACTTTTATGTGAGGATTTTCATATTTCTTTATTATCTTTAATTCTAATCCACTTTTAAATTTTAGTAAGACATGTTTGTTTTAAACAAAAAAACTTCATTGATATTAATTTTCTATTACTAGATAAAATGATCATTATGATACAAAGTAAAACTTGAAATTGATAGATTTTCTTTCTATTAAAATGTGTCATATTTAAATAAATAATATTCTTAATGACTATTGTTGATATATATTGAGAAGCTAGTTGCTCAAAAAAATTAGTAGATTTTTTCTTGAGATGCAAGAGAAACGTTCTAAATTCTAATTTATTCGGAAAGTAACGATGTATTTTAGAATTTTCATTAATGATGGATATTGATTATTATTTGATTAAACTATAACGTATTTAAATTTTATTGTTACATATGATAACTTTTTTTTTTCATTTTTTCCAATATTGTTACTGGCCCCACTCAATATTTAATCCTGGCTCCGCCCCTGCTAGGAAATGACTATCATCAGAGAAAAAGTAATGAAAGCCGTTTAGAGTAGGTCGCCGCGGACGTCGACTTCTCAAAGAGTCGGTAATGTTACAATTGTCTCGCATTATTTAATAATAAAACTAACAAAAAATGAGTTATAAACTCTTGAGTCAACCCCACCAAATAAACAAATATTTTGGGATGACTTAACATGCACACTAATTGTATGAAAAAAAAATGAAATATATATGAGAAGATGGTTATGACTTGTTTTATTTTTACCCGAATTTACTTGAACCTTTTGTTTTCCATTTTAGTAGCTAGTCTATTATCTACATTGTTATTATTTTGGTATATATATTAGGTCGTTTTAACTCCGATGACTGATTTATGCGATTGGGTTTTGTGAGAATTGATTGGGTTTTGATATATACAAAAATTGGCATCAACCAGTCGCACTCAAACATGACAATCATTAAGCAAACGTGTCCCGATTTAAAATCACTTTCTAAAACCGTCAATATCAAAGTTATTGTATATTCAGAATCCAAATGAATATTTCTTTTCAAACCGAATTATCGAGAAAAAAAGAATCTTCAAAACTCATCGCCATTGGAAGGTCAACAATATTATAGAGACACAATTACATTAGCTTATTAAATTATTTTTTAAAAAAAGTAACATAATATTTTAGTCACCCCATGCTTGTAAGTGATAGCGAAATTAAATTATTATTTTTTTAAAAAAAATTTATTAATAATTCTTTCGGCAATCCATTCCACTGCGCTGCGTACAAAAGTTAGTTAATTATGGGGCAGAGGGATGTGTCGAATGTCCGAGTCTTTGCCCTTTCTTTCTCCCTAAAGACAAACTTCAAAGGACATCCAAATGGTCCTCTTTTTTTAAAAGCTACAGTTTTCTTACATTTTCGATAACAGAAAGCGCATAATCAAGAATCTAAGACAATCCTAAACTATCTTTCTGGATAAGGATTCTATTTTCCAGAATCATCACTTCCATTTCGGTTAATTATGCTTGTATATATATATCTTTCATTTATCTCATTATATCTATATGTGATGCGTCTAATCTGTACAATCGACTGTCTCGACTCTTTATAGGTATTTGTTAAGATAATGGGCGTTGACCCATTTCAACCCTAAAAACTAGCTTAAGGTACTTAGTCGACTATGTGTTATTCAATTATAGGCAATTCAACGTACAATAGTAGAACATGCATATAATATTATGTTACAATTATGGATTGAGATATAACTCAACCAAAAAAAATAGTTTAAAAAAAATATGTACACGTCCATATATGAAACTCTAAAAATTTTACCAAGACAACATAAGCTAACGGTATTGGATTAATGCTTGAGCATGACCAGAAATAAATTTTTTTTTAGCAAATGTTTGACCCCCTTTTCTGAGATATTTATTTTTTTGGCCCCCTTGAGAAATATGACACGTGGCAGACAGGGGTAAATGTGGGATTTGGAATGTGGGACCCGAAAGGTCATTGTCAACAGCAGACAGGATAGTGATGGAGCAAATGAAATTAGATCCTTTGGGGCTCAATATATATGATATCCCACTCTCCCCTATTTTGTTTAGTTGTCTGCGTACATTGAATAGAAACTTGTCCACCAAAATCTTTATTTTTTTAAGGAAAAAATATATAAAAATCACACCATTTACAAATTTAGAATATCATATTATATTCTAACCATACATCATATATATTCGAGTTTAGAAGAAAGAAATGATTTTGAATATAAAATTGTAATAATAATGGTATAAAGACAGAATGTCATTAAATAATATTCATGAAAAAAGTGATGGGTGTGGGGGCAGACACATTTAATGTGCTCACGTCTCACTTGCTCTAGCTAGTTGTGGGCTATGCATAAACATGTTGGCTTTTTAACAGTCACTCAATTATATTACTAACTTTTATATATTATAATAATAATATAATAATAATTACGTCACGAGTCTTTCTGAATTTTTTGTTTCCCGCATTTCAAAAATCATTTTATTTTAAAATATCATCCTATTATATTATATGATAATAATTTGGCAATACAATGAGACCATTCTTTCACGTGAAAAAAGCCTTTAAATGCAAATTAATGGAAGTATATTCGGAGCCCATCTGTGAGCCTTCTTGGCTGCCACTTATCCTTTTTTTTTCCTTTTCTTTCCGAAGAAAGAAGAAGGCCCACTTCAGTTGTATTTCCAGATTCGATCTGATAAGATCATAGCTTTAAAATCAGATTTTTAAAGATTCGAATCAGACTATAACAAAATAAAGCACAAGTCTCTTGTAAAATACCGTGAAACAATCTCACAAGAGTTTTTATTTAAAATAAATCATAATATTTGTCTGTGCCTAACATTAGGTGTTACATATGATACATAGATCAAAGTTCTAACATATAATTTCTTAATCGAATGATAAATTACAGGGAAAATGTATGATGTCAAGTCATTCTGTAAAACAATCAAAGTTGTTGAAATAATATACCTTACATTCTGTCAATGGTACTGTCGATGACTTATCACAAAGCAACCCCCCAAAGCTACCGTGAGGAGAAGAGCAATTTGGTATTCGGGCATGGTTTGGGTTGAAATCAACATTTCATACTTTACAAGGGCCAATGGGATAATTATTTCTCTAAGACTAAAAAGCTTATGCAAATTCAATATCATGAAAAACATTGTGGAAAAAAAAAATTAAAATACAAGAATTTGCTTTTCTTTTGAACTTGTTCTCTTGCTCTTATCTCGAAACTTATGTGCCTTTTACTTTAAATACTGAATAACTAAAAATAAGACAGTTTTTTTTGTTCAGTAAATTAGATAATTACTATTTAGTCTTCTTTTTTTTTAAAATACTAATGGATGTACGTTTACATAGAATGCATTTAAAGCTAATCTTATAGAGATAAATTGGAATTAAAACCATAACAGTTTATTTAAGATAATAGGAGATAATTTAATGCATTAACTTCTTGCAAATTGTTTGCAAATATGTATCATCAATGCATGACCTAAAGCACCTTTCAAATTTTCAATGGAGCAAACAATCCATAGGATACCTCAAAACCACAAAAGATAACATTAAATTATCAACAATGGTCCATTCATAAAGATTCTGAAGTTCATTATTCATATTTCATCACATCACTAGTCTATTGATTTTAGACGCAATGAACATGATTTTGAAAAACGAAAAGCTCTGACAAATGAGTTCAGGCAACCAATGGAGCATCAAGAGAGTGGATGAGATATGTTAGAACCAATGCCAGCAACATGAGGAAACAAGCAATGCCCTGATCAACCGTTGTCCCTGTTCGAATGTACGGCCAAAAATTAGTAGATCATACATAACCAGACAGAATTTTTGCTTTTAAGTTCAACCACTGAGGTAACATGAGACACTTGACGAACTTTTACAAAATGCATTTGACAGTGTTGCACTGATTTTAGATGCGAGTTCATTCATGTCCAAACCGAAGTTGCTGCATGTTATGGTTCTATACTACCAAGACAAGAGAAACAGAATAGCTATGTTTAATTAAAGAGAGAAAGTCCATGTTACAGTTGCAAACAATAATAATGAGCCTAGAAGTATTTATATTCCATTGTAAGCAAAATAGAAAACTTAAGCTTAGAGATACAGTGTCCAAAATCTAAGCAACAAATAGAGTGACTTACAGGCAACAAGCAATGGCTAAGCCTGAAGTGTTATGAAGAGGAGATGAAACAAAGATGTGAAAATTAGGAGGGTGAGACTATTTTTCTGTATGTGTAATATATAAAATTATAGAAGCCTATGGGAAAATTTAAGGACGACGGCTGCCCTTGCCAGACCATCTTCGGTCCAGCTTACAACTGCTCTATTTCTCATATGTGAGACAAAAGCATAGCCTAGGCATTCGATGTGTTGATAGAACAAGTGAACAATAAAAAAAACTCAAGGTCTTCAATAATCTTCAGGATATATCAAGAAATCAGAGGGCCCGTAAGGGAAGATATCCCAAGCCCTTTTAGTCGGAAATCAATAACAGAAGATGAACTTCCAGTTCCTAAAACATTTTACGTTGTCATATAATCACACAAAATTTTACCAAACAATATCATAATTGCAAGCATATCCTCGTAACGAGCTTTTTTTAAATTTCCTTGCATTGTCCTTATGATAAAGTAAAATGTGAAAGCATTACATAAGATAATTAGCAGCTCTGGTTACAAATCTGTCTCAAGAACAGTTATGTATGTTTGTTTATCCACCAAATCATATCATTATGTTTGTGTAAAATAATACCTACAATCAATCCATTTTACACGACGGCATCATTCCATATTTCTCTGAAACTTTATAATTTCAGCTTAAATTTCAAAAGACAAGATTCTTAATTTCCAACTTGCATATAAATAATCAATGTGATCATCAAAATGTGGATTCCAGAGCATTAAATTCAGACAAAATGCCTCTTTATTATAAAAAAGTTCTCAAATCCTCCGATTTCTTTGTTGAGAAAAGACAAATAATAACAATGCATTCAAGATCTAAATTTTGCCCCAACCCTTTAAGTTCGAAGATCAACCAAGGAGGAAACAAGCAACGAAATCACAAAGCCCGTGCAGCATTTCTCAAATAACATCATATCAAAGCAAGAAGAGCCAATAAAATGCACAATTTATAGAATAATCTTCCCGTAAAACAACGTTCAAGAACAGCATTTCCAAGATTGTACGCGTTAAAAAAAAAAAGAGGGGAAGAAAAAAGAAACCCACCATCACTTGTTGGAGAAGGAGCGGGGGCCAAATGCTGGTGGCCCTGAACAGAAGGCAACAAAAAGATTGCGAAAACAAAAGAAAACATCGCAAACACGCCGAATGAAACTTTGCAATTCATCTCCATTTTCTTTCCTATATTTTTTTTCCCTCTCTACCGCAGAGAAGCCCTTCAGAGGGGAATTTTGTTCCGATTTCCAAACGAACGGCTCCTGCGCGGAGAGAGAGAATAAATGCGTAAGCAAATAGCAAAATCTTGGATGCTTTTTATAAAGAAGATGCCAAGAATCGAGTGGCGGGTGAGTGCTGAACATTCAAACCATGTTATGTTGTTTTTTTTGCAGATTTTAATGATATATTTATTTTGTTGTTCCAAAGTGTTTCTGTTTCCTTCACCATCGAGAAAATCCGTATAATTCGCAATAAATATTTTTTATTTTTTTGTATTTTTTTATTCTTTTTTTTGTTTTTCATAAATTATTATAACTCTTTCGGATTTTGAAGGGAAAAAAAGAAAAGGAAGAAGATAAATATGATTTTGCATAAAATCCATTTTCCTATATAATAATAAAGATAATATATTTTTTGAAACTATAAAGATAATATATTAAGTCAAAAGAATATTATTGTTTTTTTTTTTTTTTGCATATTCACACCCCGTTAATGAAATGATATCTTCGGGCTACAGCCTAAATGTCAAAATTTTTGATAACTAAGAATTTGACATAATTTTTTTTATAAAAGCAAAAAAAAAAAATTAATCGTAAGTTCTTATGTGTATTGTGGCATTAACAACTTTTTGTGAGTAATACAATGTGTTAATGTTTCGATGTACTTCCTTTTGAGTATGTTTGTATGATTTACTTTTTATTGATAAATTTTTCTTTTATTGAAAAGAAAATATTATTTGACAAGATCTACACACATTTTTATTAAACTCAATTAACCATGATAAAAAAATGTGCCCCAATTAAATATGCGTTATTTATTATTTTTAAGTGAATGACAATATGTGATGCAATGAAATAAAAAAGATTGGTTGCATTACGATATTTCATATCGAAATTTGTAAAATATTTTATATTTCTAGAATAAAACATGTTTCTTGATAAATAAATTCACAAATTTGGGTAAACGCAATTGATTTTCTTGCTTTGACCAAAAATGCGAAAAAACATTTGAGATCCTTAAAATTGTAAAATAAACATAATCATATTTACAATAAAAAAATATTATTGATATTAAAAGTAATGATTTTTTTTTTTTGAATGATTCAAATAAAAAACTCTTCTAATAAAACTAACTCGTAAAATCAACGTATAATATTTATTGCCGAATTAAAATGATGTAGATCTCGTGGTACCATCGAAGGCAACCAGACGAACCAGGGATTGGTAAGGATTGGTGGGATCCACCTCGTGCTAATTCTGTATGCTTAGCCAGCACCACATGCTATGGTCCCAATCAAATTATTTGTCATTATTATTTTATTTCTAATCAATTAGTACGTGCTTCACCATACTAATTATCAGTAAACAATTAATTATATTTTAAAAAAATTATTAATATAATTAAGTTTTATCTTTATTACGCAACACACACATACAAGATAAACTATGTATGTATTTATAAAATCTTGAAATGGTTGACCCAAAGGAGACCTTATCTCATACGAGTTCGAGGCTCGTGCAACACTGAAGTGCTAGTGGACAGAACGGACAAACCTAAATTTAAAACAGTACAAACGAGAGGCGGGGCAGATACGAGGAACGGACGTAGATAGATCAAAAAAATCCAACACATACATCCGTTAGAATCGACAATGGAAGAGCCATGTGTTGCCAAGTCAATCATCATCAGAAACATACTTTTGCTTCTTCCATTTGTATGCTGCTTCCAAAATCTTGAGATTTGTCGTCTGTGTTTCTTCAGGGAAAAGGTAGTCGATGTACTCCTCGTACCTGAGAGTGATGATAGCATTAGCATCAGTTGCCAGCAAAAAGAAAATTCAATCAGCTGGGTAAGGTCAGCGAGTACAAAGATTTTGTGGCTCTCGAACCAAATTCAAATGCCTCTTATTAAACTTGAGAACTGTATAATAACGAAAAATTGGTAGCTTGTTCATTGTTTAAAGAAAAGTATAACAAGTTACGTATATAACATTTCTGAAACACATGATGAATCGGTAGAAACCAAGCAACAGGGAGTAGAAAATATGCCAAAGGGCGGGCAGAAAATTTGAAAAGAACGGGGATAGGGAAAACTTATTATGGCAACTGTGTATATTTGCAAGGTAACCAAATTCAAATATCGGAAGTGGCACAGACAAAAGATAATGTACAGAGTGTGCAACACAACAAAGGGTTGAGAAGAAATGAAAAAGGAAAAGGCCAGTTGCATACCCTCCTGGACCATCCTCGGTTTCTATGTGCCTCCTCTTTTTGAGTTTCTTCGGAAGCTTGACACGGACCAAATCTACATTGCCAAGTTCACCGAAACAGCTTTCCAGGTTCATCCACTCCTCCAAAAGCATTGCCCTTTCCTCTTTTAATTCCGGAGCAGAAGTTCTAAAATAGCCAAGGGCTCTTTCAAAAACAGCTGATAAGCAAAGGAAAAATGTGAGGTTTAAGTTCACATTCATCAATGAAACATGCGAATTGCAGAAAATGTGATATTCTTACCTCGAGCATGCTGAAGGCATTTCCTCTTTTGTTCATTGTCATCTGAGTCCTGCAAATCCTCCATAGCAGATGCCTCAAACTTAGCATAACTAATCCACACCTTCAAGTGTTTTGTGCGGTTCAAAAGCCTCTCATAAAGGGCTCTAGTTCTTTCATATTCAGACTCTGATATTTCAAAGTCAATGTATGCCTATCGATGAAGAAAAAAGAACGACAACGTGAGAAACTAGTACTTCAAAACACACACACACATTTGTATGTATGTATATACCATAACAAAGCTATAAATGAAGAGGCATAAAAATGAGGCCATATCTTGGACAAACACAAGTAACACATCAATAGTAGAACGTAGAAGCAAGTTTATTCCCATAAACTTGAGTGGATTAATATGAAGTCATTCAGCAGAATGAATTGAAGAGCAAAAATGAACAGTCGGTAATGCTACTGCATTATCCAAGTACCTTCCATAAAACTTCTGGCATATCAAGTGCAGGCTGGTCAATTGCAAGCTCAAAAAGAGCTCTGGCACGCTCGGTTTCAGCTAAGGACCTTTCCAGCTCAGCAAATTTGCTCCAGGCATAACAATTCTCAGGTGACCATTCCAAATACTTTTCATACAATTTTCGACAGCGTTCAATGTTACCAAGTTGCAGCTCCATTTCAATGTACTTCTTAAATATCTGTTAACAAATGCAGGAATTTAGATAACAAACCAAGAGAAAAACCAGTAATAAAACAATCAGTGGCCCAAAACAAGAAAAAGAGATTGTATATCACAGTAAACAAATGAGTTCCATCATACCTTATCTTTGGGAGCTCTACCAATCGCTGACCCTAAAATTCGTCGAGCCCGATCGATAGCTAACTGACGTATTTCAAACTGTGCGGCCATCAACCAAATCTTTGCAAATGAAAATTTGTCGTGAGGAATCATCTTGAGACACAAGCTGTTTCATTTCATTGTCAATCGGCAATATGTTTGATGGATAATAATTCCACGCGAGTACAATATCAAGTATGACCAGGAAAAATTCAAAAGGAAGCATGGAAATGGATGCATAAATCTTTCTGCTCATACCTCTCAATAAATTTTAAGCTGACAGAGTTGACTATCAAAATGGCTTACAATATTTATTGGAATTAAAGAGTTTTTTACGCTACTTTCACATAACTTTCATTAAGCAAAGGCAAAGCAATTTCCTAGACACATCCTCCTTCAATTCACATCTAAATTATCTAATACCATAGTTGTCAAAAGCGTGAGGCGCAAAAAAGCGCTCAAGTGTGTTTGGGCTTAAAGCGCAAAGCGAAGCGCACGCTTTACGGACAAAAAGCGCAATAAACAAAATATTATCAAAATAATAAAAATAAGGTAAAGAATCTTTGCAAATTTGACAGATAAACATCAAATATCAAAATAGTCATCATCTACATTATCCAAAGTTGCATAATTCCAGGCAATATCCTTTGGATTCGATGATGGAATTGTTGTGTTTGATTGTGACATGATTCTAACAACTAAAAAAATAAATAACAATCACAAATTATTGATTTAAAAAACACACACTTGAATACAATTTACAGAAATTCATAAAATTAGGGTTTATCTATTTGGACAGCAAAGAGAAGGGGTGGTAAGTAAACACCGGCAGGGGCCGCGAGCGCCGTGGCGAGGCAGAGCCAGAGCCGCAGGGTGAGGCAGTGAAGCAGAGCCCAGGGGAGTGAGAGGCAGTGAGTGTCGTGAGTTTTGAGAAGAGTTTATTGGGCTTTTAAACGTTTGGGCCTTGCAAACTTAAAATTGCACCTTCAAGATGCGATTTTAAGCCTGCAAATAAAAAAAAAAATTAAAAATCTGTGTTGCTTCCATGAAGCGCACAAGCGAGCGCTTTTCGCCTCAAAGCGAGGCGCACTGAAGCGCTCGCTTCACGGACCTGCTGCGCCTCGGAGTACCCTGAAGCGCTAGCCTTGCGCCTAGAGTCGCTTTGCGCTTAAGCAAGTGCCTCGGTCGCTTTTGACAACTATGTCTAATACAGAAAAGAATAGGAAATTCTTGGCGTTGAGAATAGTTTCGTAATTTCGAGAGACCGGGAACTTTAAATTCTTTTTTATAAAGTTAAATGAGTTCCACAAATATTGGGAATAAGCAACACCGTATAGGAAATTCTTGACCTTTGAGCCTAGTGACGTAATTTTGAGAGTCAAGGGAACTTTCAATTCTTTCAATGAGTTACATAAATTTTCAGGAATATGTGACTGCCTTGATGCGCACGGTTAAGTAGGTAAAATCCTGGGGCTCAAACTCAACTATGTCAAATGAACGGATGTGTCATCCAGATGCACCAACAGCAAAATAGTTATAGATTATTAGGCCGTGTTATCATTCTAACATCAATATCCATGATTTCAACTTTCATTTTTTCACCTACTATGAGACTTTCCAGTTTCCACATTCCAAACACAAAATCCTAATATCCTATACATTGTTAGAAAGACTCTTCACAACACATGGTAGAAACCTTCTATAATTCACACAGAAATTCACAGATAAGAGAAATATATAGTGACAGCAGAACCATAAGCCACATAAGAACCATCTAAAAGACCAAATTTGGTAATTTACTTGTAGACGTCTCTGGTGCGATCCACATTCTGGGCATCTAGCTCTTCGTATAATACATAATTAATCCTACACAAAACAAATGCGACCAGTCAGCATAGTTGATTCCGGAAGACATTATACAAAAACAATTCAGAAGCAAGCCTTACCACAAGTAGATGTATCTTTGCCAATACCGCTTCTCTTGTGCAGGTGGAATGTTTGCAATGGCCCTCTCATATATGTCCTCAATCTTGTTTTTATCTCCGACACTCTCTTCCAACCTTATATAATCAAACCAAGCGTCATAATTAAGTGGGTTTTTCCGAACCTCGTCCTCATACTGAAATCTCCTCTTGCCGACAATGGCATCCTCGATTCCTTCCCTATCACCATACTGTTTCTCAAAAGCCACAAATTTTTTGTAAATCTCCTCCGCTCTCCCCTTAGGAATATGATCCAAGGCATACTTATATATACACCTTGCTCTCTCAGTTTCTTTACACTTCTCCTCGAATTCCGCAAATGCCACAAACAACTCCTCCGCCTCCTCGTCATCGGCCAACTTATCCACAGCCCTCTCGTAACAACTCCTAGCGCGAGAAACATCTCCACTTTTAAAACTCGAACTTTGCAAAACGCACCCAAGAACCTACTTTTGGGTGACAAGCTACGAATCTTTCAAATATCTTTCTTGCCCTGTCGACCTCATTATATCTCAACTCAAACTTAATATACGAGAGCCAGCCCTGTTGATCAGGCATCCAATCCATCCACCGCTCAAAAATTTGCCTTGAACCAGCCACATTGCCTAGCATCTCCTCCATATGTATGTATTTGTACCACAATTGATCGACTCTAGGCAACAACACAGTAGCTCGGTCCCAAACATTCCTCGCATGATTTATAAACTTATTCTTCATCTCGAAATCAGCATACTTCAACCACAATGTATGATCCCTGTAATCCACCTCCAGCGCCCGTTCCCAAACGGACCTAGCGCGGGTAAAATCCTTCTGGGACTCCTCCCACTTGGCATATTTCACCCACACGCTTTTATTCCACCGAACTCTTCGGATTAGGTCTTCGAATTCCTTGCGTTTGCGGAGGCGGTAATCTCCTAGCTCTGTGACGTCGGTGATTTTCTGCTTGGGTGGCCGGATTTCTGCTTCCTGCCTCTCACGGGATTCTCGGAGGATCTGCTCCGCCGTGATTTGGATAGGCGCAGGAGTCTTGTTCTTGACTCTGGTTGGCCGAGGCAACTTAACCTCCGTATCTCTTCGGGTTAGGAAACCCAAATTCGGGTCCGCATCCTTCTTGCTGGCCATTGGTGAAGACGGTAGGATTACACAGAGCCTGGATTACGATTAACTCAAGAGGTTAGTAGCAAAACAGTGCAATTGTTATCATAAATCTCATTCTCAGCCTAAAAATCAGTCATATTGCTCACGAGAAAAATCACGAGAGTTTGGGAAATTAATGGAAGGGGTGAAGTACTGTTTTAAAGGAAATTTAATCGGTCCTCACCTTCGAAAAATTGACTTTTGAGAGCGGAAATATAAAGCAGCGAACCGGTACGAGAGCAGAGAGATGGAGATAGAATCATAGAACGATTCACTCTGCAGACTGGAATTTAGGGATTAAGGTTGTGGGCCTATACTGCGGGCTTCTAAGTTTTGAATATTGCAAGTCCATGGGTCATGCCCAATTTTATTAAACAATGTATAAAAATATGAAAAATAATTTATTTTGAAAATCGGTTAAATCTGTTAATCGATTTTTCAAAATAAAAATCGAAACCGAACCGATTTGACCAAATTTTTTGAAAATAAAAACCAAAATTCTGATTTAACCGAACCAAATTTCTGAATTAGATCGGTTCAATCGGTTAATTCGGTTTAACCGAATTGATGCTCACCCCTAATGATATCACATATTTTTATATATAACATGGATTAATTGTACTTATTTATAATAAAAAAATAATTTTTTGACATAAAAAAATAATACTTACCTATAATATTTGTTTATGATAACTCAAATTAGAGATTCATCTAACAAAGTTAACACGTGAGACCGTGTCGCAAAAATTTTTATCTTCTAAAATAGGTCTTTTGTTAAACGGTCTAAAAAATCATTAACCGTGAGACGGATCAACCTATCCATATTTACAATAAAAAGTAATACTTTTGCGCATAAAAAAGTAATATTTTTTCATGGTTAACTCAATTAGATGATCCGTCTCATAAAAATAAACTAATGAAACTGTTGAACATAAATTTTTGTTAACACAAAAATACCTCTGTCGTTATGGTCACAAACAATCACTCCCTGGTCCCTGATGAGTGCATTTTCTATGCATTAGTTTGTGATATTTTTAAATCTATTTTGTGTGCATTCATATTATTTTTTTGTGTTTTTATGTGTTTTAGTGTATGTGTGTGTATTTCACTCTCTCGGTTAATTTTGTAGGAAAATAGATTTTTGAAGAATAAATTACGGAGCAGCCTTTGTCAAAAATTAATTTTTAATTTTATAGAGCTCCAAATCCAATTTTTACCGTTCAAAATGAAGTTCCAGATGTTTTGAAGCTGCTGTCCAAATTTCAGCTCGATCTGATGGCTAGAACTGAAATATGAATTTTTCAAAAAAAACTGCGCGCAGGCAAGGATGTATGCACGGTCCCCGTGCATGGGTCCGGATAAGGGTCCGTGCATCCTCGTAAAAAGTTCGGCGTTTTCAGTTTAATGCACGAACCTAGACACATACCCTTATCCAGGGTCCGTGCATGTCGCAGAATCAGAAAAAATAGAATTTTCGGGAATTAAAACTTTCAAATTTTCGGGCTTTATTTCTTGAGTTTTCAAAGACATATAAATAGGAGATTGTCAGAGGTGAAAAGGGGTTCGAATCGCATCAGATAGACGGCGGCTAGGAGGTTTGGAGATTGAAGAACGCTCCATTCGAGTTTTTCTTCCATTCTTCTTTAGATTATTAAACTTTTGTTGAATATTGTTTTCGTTATTTGAGTAGTTTTTCTTCAACCAAGACCGCGAGATTGGCCAGACTATTTTATGTTGAATTTGTGGATTTTGATTTGGGATTTTTAGATCTTTATTAAAGTTATTGATTGTTGGATTTATATTTTGTTCTTGTGAATAATCTGATCAATTATTTACTTGGATGTTAATTGATTCCGAGTCGAAAGGTTAGGAATTGATTTCGATCACTCCAATAATTGACATATGGTTAAAACCGACTAGAAATAGTATTCGGTTTCAGTATGCGGTTTTAGGTTAAAACTGAATTATCACAAATATTGAATGCATTCATGTTTGATTAGAATTATGAAAATTAATTCGTCATAACTTGAATAGGTTTAACATGTTCTATAAATAGACTGTTAAACAAGATAGGATAATTCGCCGTGATTTAAGATTAAATCTGGATCCTAGATTTGCCACTTGTTTACATAATTTGTTTGGTACCTGCATGTGTCTTGGTTGTCTCGTTTTAATTAATTTTATTTTCAGTTATTTTTAATTCTTATTTCTTATGCATTTTATATTTTTAAATTCTTATTTTTATTCAATTCAAAATCTTTTTTATTATTTTGTCTAGATTAAGCTAAATAATTAATTCTTGAGAATTGACTACAGTTTCTGTGGGATTGATACTTGGAATCTCAGTCCACTTTACTACTACTTGACCTAGTGCACTTGCTAGTAAGCACCGAATTTGGCGGTCAGTCTCTCATTCATATAGATGAGTAATGATTGGATTTTGCTATCTTTCTAAAAGGCGATTCTATGCTACATCCTGTGAAACACTCCCTAATTTTTTTGAGATGTTCGCGCGAACATTTTTCTAAATGACAAAAAATAGCACGCTAAATGACAAAAAAAGTACATGCGAGGTCCATGTGATTTTTTTCACCAAGATGTTCGCGCGAACATCTTAACAAAAAACACAAAGAGAGTGTATCTCACTCAGTGTAGCATAAAATCATATCTCTCTAAATTCAACAAGATAAACAGAGATTCCATATATATTTCATATTGCAAGTGCAACATCTCTTGCCATAGTGCTCAAGTAATCATAGCAAAGCGTTCAAAGGCCTCTTTGCTAAATTAACCATAAGCGTTCCAGAGTGTTAGCTAGCATGCCTTCCATGCTTGATAAGATTGTGGAACTCACTCTTTTATTGATAAGTGGGCAACAAAATAAAGTACAGGCAGTAGAGTCTAAGCTCGACCGAGTTATTAAAGAATTAGTCGATTGGATCGAACACGCACCAACAAGAAAGCAACATGCTCCGCGGATTGGTTCATAACTTTGAATTTGTCATTGATATATATATATATATATATATATATATATATATATATATATATATATATCGTGTGAATATATGTTATTGATTTTCGGGTGATTATTCTCCCATGTTATAGAATTATGCAGATAAATTTTGAAAATTGAAAGCAACAAAATCATAGTCGTAGAACATGATAAGCTGACCTTTGAAAAGTAAAAGGCATCAAAACATCAACACATTTATCAAAATGACTTTTTTAATCCATTATTAATCATGTATTTCCTCTTGTACCTTTATATCATGTGTTAATAAAATCTCCTTATCTCATTATTTTTAATCTAATATTAATTTAAAAATTATTTAATTTTCTTAATAATATTTTCAATGATTAATTATTTACATGCAACACGTGCACTTCCATAGTAAATCTAAATATTTATCTTCCAAGGTTTCCTACCATTTTTCAAACTTGACATTTACTCCTATGGGCCACCAAAATAGTATCATCAATATACAAACAACACACACCAAGGCACCATCTTCTAGTATATATATGGGTAAAGAACTACGAAAAAAATAGAGTAATAAACGAGACTATCTATTGACAAGACTAATGATCACTGAAATAGATATTATATGAACTCTAGGGTTGTGTCTTGAGCAACTCCTAAAAATGAGGAAATTAATAAAGAGCGTAAATGTGAGAAATAATTCTTGCAAGAATGTTTTCTTAAGAGCCTTGGTGACATTAATGAAGTTATCCCTTCATATTTTATAGAGAAAGAACTCAAAGGGTATAAAATCCCGATGAGTGGGTTTTGTGCAAATATTCTACAACATTCTTTTGTCTCTTTTAATTAGGAAACATCATATATACTAGCAAAAAGGTCACATGCTTTGTGTGTGTAATATATTATATATAGATATTTTATGTTATCGTGTATATATATATATATTTTATTTTAATAAATTACTTTCTTTAGTTATAATTATATTATATATATATATATATATATAATGAATGAGATATAAATGAAAAAATTTTCTATCCTACTAAAAGCGGTGGATAGAAAAATTTTGTCACATATTTTCATGATTGCAGAATGCCGCAAGTATTCACGATTGTACGAGACTTTTTGTCACATATGTTTACTTTTTATTTTACATAAATGAGATAATATAATGAATGTTATATATGTAAAATTACAACAAAAAAAGGGGGTATAAAGATGAAAGATGCACAAAATAATTCAATGTAATAATTTCACATTTAACTTCTATTTTAATGGAGCTTATTTAATTTTATAACTTTCACTTTACATTTCTCATGGTTAATTCAAATAGGAGATCCGTCTCATAAAATTAACCCGTGAGACCGTCTCACATAAGTTTTTGTGAACTCCAAAATACCTCCGTTATTATGGTCACTCCCTGGTCCCCATTCATATACATGAGTAATGGTTGGATTTTGCTGCTTCTCTGAAGTCATCGAGATAAGTAGAGGTTCCATATATATTTCTTATTGCAAGTGCAACATCTCTTGCCATAGTGTCCAACAGCCCAAGTAATCATAGCTAAGCGTTCAAAGGCCTCATTGCTTAATTAACCATAAGCAAACCTCCAGAGTGTTAGCTAGCATGCCTACGATGCTTGATAATATTGTGGAACTCAATCTTCTTATTGATAAGTGGGCAGTAAAACAAAGTACAGGTGGTAGAGTCTAAGCTCGAGTTATAAAACAAGTGGTTGATTGGTTCGAGAATGTCGGGTCCTACCATGCACAAAAAAACAGCAACAAGCTCAGCGCATTGGTTCATAACTCTGAATTTGTCATTGATATATATCGTCTGAATATATGTGTTATGATTTTCGATCGGGTGATCATTCTCCCATGTTAGAGATTTCTGTAGATAAGTTTTGAAAAATGAAAGCAATAGGTGATTCCTTTACTTCGATTACCTTAGCTGTTGTTGCATCCAAAGCAGAACACAATAGCTTTCTGCAGCTAGATACTCTGTTTCTTTGGTAAAAATGGCTATGGATGTTTAATTTTTGCTACACCAAGAGATTAGCCTATCCCCTAAGAATTGACACGATCCACTTGTACTTTTTCTGTCCAGTTTACATCCAGCGTAATCTGCATTTGAGTATCCAAATAAATTAAAGAAATTATCCTTGGCATACCACAGTCTAACATTATGAGTTCCTTTAAGATACTTTAGAATTCACTTGGCAGCTATGTAGTGTGATTGCTTTGGATTTGATTGGAACCTAGCACAAAGACAAACTGCAAATACAATATCTGGTCTACTGGCAGTTAAGTAAAGTAGTGACCCTATTGGACCTCGATACATAGTTGCCTCAACTGACATTCTCCATTCATTTGAATCAAGTTTAATTAATGAGCTCATGAGAATAGTGGCAGCTGTGCAGTTTTTCATTCCAAACTTTTTGATAAGTTTTTTGGTGTATTTGGTTTGGCTTATAAATATTTAATTCTTCATTTGTCAAACTTGTAAGCCGAGAAAGAAGTACAATTCACTCATCATGCTCATCTCGAACTTTTTCTGTATTATCTTAGAGAATCTCTTGCACAGTTTGGGGTTAGTTGACCCAAAAATAATATCATCAACATATATTTGAACAAGTAGTGTGTGATCACCTTTTGTGAATTTAAATAATGTTTTATCAACTTTGCCTATAACAAATTCATGTTCAATAAGAAATTTGGTCAAGGTATCATACCAAGCTCTAGCATCCTGTTTCAGTCCATAAAGAGCTTTATTAAAATTAAAGACATGATATGGAAATTGATGGTTTATGAATCCAGATGCCGGCTCAACAAAGACTTTTTCTTGGATTTTTTCATTTAAGAATGTACTTTTGACGTCCATTTGATATACTTTGAACTCTTTGAACGATGCATAGGCAAGAAACATTTTTATTGCTTTCAGTCTAGCTACTGGTGCATAAGTTTCATTGTAATCAATTTCTTTCTCTTGCCTATATCCTCGAGCAATAAATTTTACATGAATATATGTGTATATAAATAGATGTAAATATTATGAATTTTTTTAATTAGATGAATATAAAGATTTAATTATGAAATTTTTTATTTCTGTTTTTAGCAACACATTTTTGTAGGATTTTGCCAAAAATGACAAAAACTCCACTAATATGTGTGTGTGTGTGTTAATTATATGAATATTGTGATTTAATTCCGTAATCAAGTTATGAAATGCATTATATTTTTGTTAAAACTACGTTATTCTATATTTTTCTTAATTTTTAGAATTTGTTGTATTTAAGAAGGGGCCGAGAAGTTTGATTTTGTATAGTTTTAATTAAGGTAGTGATTTTGTATTCTTTTAATTCATAATTTTAGATAGTGATTTGTATTGTTTTTTTTATACAAAATTAAAAATAAAAATATTATGCAATTTTTAATTACGTAATATTGTGATTAATTTTAGAATTAAATTTGTTGAAAAATCATCATTAATCAAAATATTACAATATCAAATAATTAATTTAATAATTTGAAAAATTATGATTTTTTAAAACTATTTTTTTCATTTTTGTTTAGAAAATTTTCGTTCCGAATCTTAATTTAGATTTTATTTTAAATATTTATTTATGATTTGAATTTTTTTAAAAGCAAATATTATCAAAAGAATGCTGAAATCATAAAATAATTTAAATAATATTGTGTATTTTTAATTGGATATAATAGATGCAAATATTATGAAATTTTTAATTATATGCATATTGTGATTTAATTTCATAATTAAAATCTGAAATATTTTATATTATTATTAGTTTTTAGGTTGGATTTTATTTTAAATGTTTATTTTTTATTTTAACTGTTTATTTATGATATTTTAAAAGCAAATATTATCAAAAGAATGTTGAAATTAGAAAATAATGTAAATAATGTTGCGTATTTTTAATTGGATATATATATATGTATTATGAAATTTTTAATTATCTGAATATTGTGATTTAATTCTGTAATTAAAATCTGAAATATTTTTTATTTTTGTTATTTTTTTAGAATTTATAGTATTTAATTAATTATGGGCTGAAAAATAATCAATAATTTTATATAATTTTTATTTAAAAATTATATATATATATATATATATAAAGATTACGAAAATATTCATAAAGACTAAAGAATTATATATTTGTATATAAATATATGTATATATTTATATGTAATTAAACATTGATGTATATATTTCAAAATGATGTTTATATATACATATATATATATATATATATATATATAAGTTTTCAGTTGTCCAACCATTTCTGCACAACTCGTTTTCGACCACTAAAACCCGTTACCAGGTTTTAGTTGTTTTTTTTAATTTTTCGCATCACTAAAATATAGTATCAGATTTTAATGATCGGGGACGAGTTGAACATCATTGTTGGACAACTGAAAATTTATATATATATATATATTATGTTTGCATTTATATTAAAACATTTTTCAAATCTTTAGAACCTTTTCTAAATAATTAATGATTTTTAATTTTGTTTGGAAAACAAATATTGTAAATATATGTATATGTATATAAAAAGATGCAAAGATTATGATCAGAGCATGTCCTTGTTGTCTAGAGGCCCTAGGCGATATTATAAATTATGCCCCAAGTTTATCTTTCAATCATAATTTTTCTTCCAAGAGCATGGCTTCATCCAAAGAAAACTTTTACATCATCTGTAATATCATATATACCTTTTTTAAAAAATACGACACAAGCAACTCATTTAAAGTGTCTTTTTGATGCACTTTTAAAGGAAAATCATCAATTATATCATGGGCAAATTGGCAATAAATCCTCAATTCAAACATCAACTTTGTGTTCAGTCCCTAATGCATAAAATTTTATTCTGCACTTCCTCATACACCAAAATCTTTATTTTAACTCCTCATTTCATACTTTATCTCATTTTCCCATTAAATTTTATTTTATTTTATTTTTCTACTTTTTTTTTCTCATATTCACGTGAAGAAGCTCTGACTCTCCCTCAATTTCATCTCTTTTCTCCTCCGATTTCTATCCCAGAAAGTTCAATTCCCCATTCTCATTCTCACGTGAAGCCTAGCTACTCTTCTCCCCCAATTTCATCGCTTCTCTCCTTTGATTTCTATCCGTCATTCCATATCCACCGATTTCCATCTCTTCCCATTCGTTAACGTTTTTCTCCTGTTTTATTTTTTTCCCCTTGTTCAACCTGAAGTTTGGAAAACGTGGTCTATAACGACGTCTGCATCCACCAAGAAATCCACTGACAGCAAAAGGGAGTCGGGAGAAATGACTAAGTTGTTGCTTTGCTCTAGTATTTCGAGAAGGACTAAGAGAAATGAGAATAAAATGAACAATTTTGTTGGTATATTTTGTACTGTACTTTGATCGGACGCATAACTATGTTGATGAAGTTGGTACTGTATTTTGGTAGAATTGATGTTTAATTTTTATTTATAACTATTTTTATGAAGGTGGTATTGTATTTTGATGAAATGAATGTTTAATTTTCATTTATAACTATGTTTATGAAGTTGGATGTTTAATTTTGGTAGAATAGATGTTTAATTTTTGTAGAATGAATGTTTAATTCTCATACCACAATTAGATGTATCGTTATACTTCATTTTCAAGCAAATGTACTACGTATCTTAATAAATGGTACTGTGGTTTTGACCAAGCACCAACATCAATGTAAAACATGTATGGAAAATGTACCAAATTTAACAAATTTTCATACCACAATTAGACGTTATTATACTTTATTTTCAAGCAAAAGTACTACGTATCGTTACAAATGTTACTGCGTTTCTGATCACGCACCAATACCACAATGTAAAACATGTATGGAAGATGTACCAAATTTAAAAAATTCTCATACCACAATTAGACGTTATTAAACTTCATTTTCAAGCAAAAGTACTATGAATCGTTACAAATAGTACTGCGTTTTTTATCACGCACCAACACCACAATGTAAAACATGTATGGAAGATGTATCAAATTTAACAAATTATCATGCCACAATTAGAGGTTATTATACTTCATTTTCAAGTAAATATACTACATATCAATACAAATGGTACTGCTTTTTGAACCACGAACTAACACCATGTAAAAATGTATGAAAGATGTACCAAATTTAACAAATTTTCATACCACAATTAGAGGTTATTATACTTCATTTTCAAGCAAAGATGCTATGTATCAATACAAATGGTATTATGTTTCTGACCACGCACCAACACAACAATGTAAAATATGTATGAAAGACGTACCAAATATAACAAAATCTCATACAATAATTTGACGTTATTATACTTTATTTGCTAGCTAAAGTACTACGTATGGATATAAATGGTACTGCGTTGCTGACCACTCACCAACACCATAATGTAAAATATGTATGAAAGATGTACCAAATTTAACAAATTCTCATACCACAATTAGACATTATTATACTTCATTTTTAAGCAAAGGTACTACATATCAATACAAATGATACTGTGTTTCTGACCACGCATCAACAACACAATGTAAAAAAAGTCTGAAAGATGTACCAAATTTATTACATTTTCATACCACAATTAGACGTTATTATATTTTATTTGCTAGCTAAAGTACTACGTATAAATATAAATGGTACTGCGTTGCTGACCACTTCATTTTCAAGCTAAATTATTTTGATTTATATCACAAAATTAAACATTTGGTGTGTAAAAATGTGTTAATCACCATTGATGATATAAAATTAGAAAATTTGATTCATAAATAAATTTGTTTTAACCATAGATGTTACAAAAATATACAATAGATACATATACATGTATTTGTTAATCACCATATATGCTATTAATTAGACATTAGAATGCATAAACATGTTATAATCATGATTGATACTAAAAATTTAGACATTTTATGAGTGAAAATGTTTTAATAACCATTGATGTTACACATTAGGACATTGGATACATAGATAAAGTTATTTTAACCATAGATGTTACAAACTTAAACAATGGATACATATAAATCTGTTTGTTAATCACCATATGTGCTATCAAAATTAGACATTAGGATTCATAAACATTTTTCAATCATCATTGATGTTATATAATCATGCACTTGATTCATAAATTTGTGTTAATTACTATTCATTGTTCTCCCCTCTTGTAATGTAGATACACAGTACCAATGAAGATCTTTCATACATGTTTTACATTGTGGTGTTGGTGCATGGTCAGAAACATAGTACCATTTGTATTGATACGTAGTATCTTTGCTTAAAAATGAAGTATAATAGCATCTAATTATGGTATGAGAATTTGTTAAATTTGGTACATATTTCATACATGTTTTACATTGTAGTGTTGCTGCGTGGTAAGAAACGCAGTACCATTTATATCTATATGTAATACTTTAGCTTCCAAATAAAGTATAATAACGTCGAATTGTGATATGAGATTTTGTTATATTTAGTACATCTTTCATACATGTTTTACCTTGTGGTGTTGGTGCGTGGTCAGAAATGCGATACCATTTGTATTGATCCATAGTACATTTGCTTGAAAATAAAGTATAATAACCTCTAATTGTGGTGTGAGAATTCGTTAAATTTGGTACATCCTCCATACATGTTTTACATTGTAGTGTTGGTGCGTGGTTCAGAAATGTAGTACCATTTATATTGATACGTAGTACTTTTTCTTGAAAATAAAGTATAATAACGTCTAATTGTGGTATGACTCTGTATGAAAATCTCTTAAATTTGGTACATCTTCCATACATGTTTTACATTGTGGTGTTGATGCATGATCAGAAACACAGTACCATTTGTAACAATACGTAGTACTTTTGATTAAAAATGAAGTATAATAACATCTAATTGTGGTATGAGAATTTGTTAAATTTGGTACATCTTTCATACATATTTTACATTATGGTCTTGGTACGTGATCAGAAATACAGTATCATTTGTAACGATACATATAGTAGTTTTGATTGAAAATGAAGTATAATTGTGGTGTTGGTGCGTGATCAGAAATGCAATACCATCTCTAAGGATACATATTACTTTTTCTTGAAAATAAAATATAATAACGTCTAATTGTGGTATGAGAATTTGTTAGATTTGGTACATTTTTCAAACATGTTTTACATTGGTGTTGGTGCTTAATCAGAAACGCTGTACCATTTATAATGATACATAGTACATTTGCTTGAAAATGAAGTATAACGATACGTATAATTGTGGTATGAGAATTAAACATCCATTCAACCAATATTAAACATTCATTCCACCAAAATTAAACATTCAACTTCATCAGCATAGTTATAAATGGAAATTAAACATCCATTTCACCAAAATACATTATCACCTTCATTAACATAGTTATAAATAGAAATTAAACATCAATTCAACAAAAATACAGTACCAACTTCAGCAACATGGTTATCTGTCAGTACAGTACAAAATACACCAACAAAATTGTTCACTTTATTCTCATTTTCCTTAGTCCTTCTCGAAATACTATTGCAGAGCAACAACTTGGTGCCTAATGCGGCCTCTGGGTACTAGCTTTCACCTCAGATCCTACTCGTTTTTGAACAATTTCTAAATAAAAAAATAAAACAGTATGCCATAAGTAATGAAAAAGCAGCATAATTTAATAGATTTCATCGGATTATCATGCACGGATTCAAAATCAGCATAATTCAAACAAAAATCAGCACGTGTCGAAAAAATATCATTAGAGTTTCAATAAAAAAAAGAAATATTTGAGGAAAAAACTCCCATAAATAGAAGAAACCAACATATGCCGAAGAGAATTCGGCACAAATTGAACGAACAAGCGCAAAAACAAATAAAAATGTGACAAATATTTTATTAAATGATTTTGATTCTAATTTCAGAATATAATACACTGTTTCATGGAAAATCAAACTTTTTTCATCTCCTTCATTAAATAAGAGCTCATATTCAATGGCGCAAACCCCCAATTTGATTCAAAAATCACAATCACATTCGTCAAACACCAATCAACTAAAATGCAAATCACTGATCCAATGAGCAATGCGACAACCAATATAGCAGTAGCCATAAAACACACACCATCTTAGTCGATTTCAAACAAAAATAACAAGAACCCATTAAAAATTGGAGCAATAATAACAGTTAGAATAAAGGAAAAAAGGGGAAAAATCGGCTTCATGAAGAAAAATAAAGGTAAGATTTGTGTGTGTTTTTACCTAATAACAGATTACTCCCGACTCCCTTTTGTTGTCCGTGGATTTCTTGGTGGGTGCAGACGTCGCTATAGACCACGTTTTCTAGACTTCAGGTTGAACAATGGGGAAAAAATAAAACAGGAGAAAAACTTTAACGAATGGGAAGAGATGAAAATCGGTGGATATGGAATGAGCTTTCCGACGGATAGAAATCGGATGAGTGAAGCGATAAAATTGGGGGAGAAGTGTAGCTAGGCTTCACGAGAGAATGAGAACTGGGGAATGAAATTTCCGACGGGATAGAAATCGGAGGAGAGAAGAGATGAAATTGGGGGAGAGCCGGGGCTTCTTCACGTGTAATGGGCCGGGTGCGTCCCTCTGCCTCTGGCCCATCTGGCCTCAGCTCTGGGGCCCGCGACCATACTCATGATCTTCTCTCCACCTGTAAAGGAGAGTTTTTGCCCTCACCAGGATTCAAACTTAGACTACCAGATATATATCCAAATAAGTGCTTTTTCCAAAATGTCAACTGTTCTCAAACGGACTCTTTATCAAATTGTGCTCAAGTTCGACCATACACAGTGTGGTGCCTATAGATTTTGTATAATATATAATCTATTATCTATTACTACTATAAAAATATAAATAGTGTGCAAAATTTTTGCATTGTGTATTTACTGCATTGTTCAAAAAAAATAAATGATTGATATTAATTGCATGTGCATATGTGGAAAAATAGTGTAAATTTTAGGGACAATTTTGGATATTGAATTTTTGAAAATCAATGTGTTGCTTAGTCATTTAATTGGTGCATTTATTTAATGGTTTCCATCTCATAAATATATTATTTAAAAAAAAACAGAAAACACAAAAAATTTCCACTATCTTTTTTTTCTTATAGACTATTTTGGAATTTACTAAATGTATAATTCTTATTTTTATTAATTATGAGTATTATTGTATTATAATTTTTTATCTTGAAGAAAAATGTAAAAGCATGAGGTAAATTAAGTTAGTTCTTTTCAACCTCTAAAAATAAGTGATTATGGATATATATATATATAGATAATGAATTATATATAAATTGTAAAAAATATAACATGAAGAAATTTAAAATTCACATATTTTTTGTACTATCACAATAAAAATAACCAATCTTTTAAAATATTTTTTTATGCAACACAATATTAATACTTCTACAAAATTAAAGTTGTAGTTAATATAATATATGGATAGAGAACATCACAATAAATGTTATGAAGAATAAGTTTCATAATTTAATATATTAATAAAAACATGCTATATTAATTAGAAAGAAAAAACAATTAATATAATATTTTTTGTGAACTCATTAATTAAGCACAAGATTGTAATTGGTTTTTCAAGTATCATATTGCACTTATAAATTTAACCTCATATATTATTACAATATAAGTGCAATAAAGGAATTAATAATTATTTTCTTTCTTTTTATTGTCATATAGTTTCTATATTATTAAAAAAATACAATGTGTCAATTCATCTCTTATTTAATTATAAACATAAAAAAAAATTATACTATTCATCTAAATTTTAATTTTTTAAATGAATTATTATTATTTTTATTAATTATGAGTATTACTAATGATGATATACATTTTGAATTAATAGATAATGAATTACATATAAATTGTAAAAAAATTGTTATACATAAATTTCATATGTTACATTATGATTTTTTTTTTTCATTTCATTTGTGTATTTCCAATATTCCAATATAAATTTTTGTAATAATATTCAATTAATAAAATAAATTATTGTAACCGACAAATAATATAGTAACAAATCTTGCAAAATAAATAAATGCTTATAGTAAATATTATATAGCATTTTGAAAAATTCTCAAATATTTAAAGTAAATTAAAAAATTAAAAAATTAAATATTTGTTCCAAATTTTATATCAATAAAAAACTTGCAAAATAAATAAATTATTCTTGTAAAAATTATATGATATCTTAAAAAAATTTCAAAATATTTCTGCTATAAGAGTATAAATGTAGGGGTAAAGTTTTTTCATTGTCTATATACATGTTTACCTTTATTCTATATAAATAAGATATTAATTAGAGTTATATAAGTAAAATTACATAAAAGAAAGGGACAAATATGAAAAAATGAATTAAAAAATTGGGTGCAATAATTTCTCACATATAAGTTACATTTGAATATGGAGTCTATTAACTCTAAAAAAAAAAAAACAAACAAACAAAGGAGTTTATATAATTCTATAAATTCTACTTAATTTACTCACTTCTTATTAATTGTGTCAAACAAAAATTGTTATACATAAATTTCATATATTATAGTATGACTTTTTTTTTTTTTCATTTCATCTATGTATTTCCAATATTCCAATAAAAATTCTTGAAATAATATTCAATAAATAGATTATTGTAACCAACATATAATATAATAAAAAATATTGTAAAATAAATAAATGCTTATAGTAAATATTATATAGAATTTTAACAAATTCTCATAAAATTTTTAAAGTAAATAGATAAAAATCCAAAAATCCAAGATTTATTTCAATAATTTACATATATCAAAGTATTATTCGTAAATACATGATTTTTGTTCAATCTTTTTACTAAGTAACGTTTAATGATAATTAATAATTTTATTTTCTACCATTTGAATTTTTTATACCGAGTAAATAAATATTTTTGTATGACACTATTAATAAGAAAGAAGTAAAGTAGAAGTTATATAATTAAATAAACTCTTTTTTAGAGTTAATAGACTTCATTCAAATGGAACTTATATGTGATAAATTATTACACCCAATTGTTTTATTCATTTAATCATTTTTCCATATATGTCTCTTTCTTTTATGTAATTTTATTTATATAACCCTAATTAATATTTCATTTATATAGAATAAAAGGTAAATATGTATATAAACAATGTAAAAACTTCTTCCCTACATTTATACTTTCATAGCAGAAATTTTGAAATTTTTTAAAGTTATTATATAATTTTACAATAATAATTTATTTATTTTGTAAGACTTTTTATTAATATACAAAATAAATGTATTTAAAATACTTATTTTATTATTGTATATTAAGTTATTAACATTATATATATAATATGATTAGAGTTTGAAAATTTAAAATAAGTAAAGTAATAAATTTACATTACAACAAAATTAGCAGCTTAGAAAATTTTAGTTATTGTGTTATTTGTTAATTGTAAATGCTAACTCTATATATTATTATTTCTAAATATTAATTATTACAATTATATTGTATGTTTTGATTTCGCATTCGTTTTGGCCGTTTAATATTGAGTAAATGTTTTATAATATCTTTTTTAACCTCTTTATATTTTTATTTATATATCTTTTTTTATTCAATGTGCTAAATGTTTTTCTAAGGTATCTGATTTTTTGGTTTATGATATATTCATGTTTTTAAGTTATATATAAATTCCTGAGTCAATAGTTTTTATCTAAATTAAATAGTGAAGTAAATAAATATTAGAAATACATAATATGTTTTACAAAATTTATAAAATATTAATTACTATATATTTTATTATTAGTATCATTTTTAGTTCAATCATATAACTAACCGGTTATAAAAATAAGTGATAGTATTTTACTGATGTAAATAAAAGGCCACGATGAAGAATAACCAGAGCAATAATTGCGTCATAATTTTGCCAGAGTGGGGATTACCTGTATGCATGAATTTTACAAGTGGCCTCGATCCGTAAATAAATAGCCATGAAAGGGCACCAAAACCAAACAAGCCTCCAAAGATTCCATTCTCTTAAAATTGAAAATAAAAAACAAAAAAAAAATTGAAGCGCTACAATTGGTGTGGGGGTCGCTGTGTAAGCCAGACAAAACCACTCTGCATTTACGCCTTTTATTTTGAATATTCTTTCAATTTTCATCGCATATTTTGAAAAACAATAATCCCACACCACACTTGCCTTTCTCTCTCTCGAACAAGTTTGGCGTTTTCTCTGCCGCTGCTGTGCTGTGCTGTGCTGTGTTGGAGGACTGAATTTGCCAGCTTTGATTCTCAGGTGATTGATTGGTTGATCGCTGATGTTTTTGAATTCATCTCGGAACTCAATTTCACTTCTCGCTCTTTAGCTTTTGGATTGATTCTTTTCACTTTTGATGATGTCCAGTTATGATCTCTGCGCTGGGGGATTTGAATTGTGCGCTCTGATTGTGGCGGGATTTACGAGGTTTGATTGCTGGAATTTTTTATCAACTGTTGTTTTTGCCATTTTTTTAGCTTGTGTGCTAAGCTGATGTTAAGAATTGATGTAGAAATTAGCTTAACTGTGCTCTGGTTTGATTTTTTTTTTTTTATTTATGCTATTCAATCATGATCTCTCAACTTCTAATATAAGATTAGAATTGTCCTCTATGATTTTTTGAGAAACTCTGCCAATTGAAAAACAACACCCAGTTTTCTTAATTTCAACGAGATTTTCGTGTTTACTGCTTGCTAGATTTGTCAAGAAGTTTTGTCTCTATTCTTGCTATCCTAATTTGCTATTTTTATTGTTATGAAATCTTATTAATTTAAATGGTTCGAATAATTTTGGCAGCTAATTATGCGTTTTCCTTTATTTTAATTTGTCTCCATCTTTTGTTTCCTCGATTCCTCTTGATGTTCTAGTTAAGTAAATCTTTTTAATTGATTTTCAAACAAGGATCTGTGTTTAAAATAAAAAAAGAGTTGTTTTTCAATTGACAGATATTAAAATAAAAACTTTTGGACAGATATTAAAACATAAGTAAATAAAGGTTATAGTTTTTTTTTATATGTATAATTTATATTTATTAAAAATCAAATGCCGACAAGATGAGAATTTCATTAATAAGATTATCAAAAGAAGAAAAATCCTAATAGAGTCACTTTCTTCGAATTAAACGAACGAAAAGGAGAGCATTACGCGCTGTTTACATTATTGTTTACACATATTTAAAGAGCAACTTAATTAGCTGGTCCTTTCTTTGACTAGGGACAAACTTGTGATTTCGAATTTTTTTCTAAGTATTGATCCATCTGACTTTTTGGGTGTCAAATTTGGCTATTTCCAGGATTTATGTAAAATTGAGACATTTATTGAAAAAATAGAAAAAAAAAAAACTTGTTTGCTCAACAGTTCTTTCTTATTTATATATATTTTTTTTTGCGCCAATCGTCGTCCATCCAGCATTTTGATTTAATAGTGTTTTAGCTTCATGTCATGAAAATGGTGGGCCCGATCTGTCGTATACTTAAATTACATAGCATGTTGACTCTGTCGTCACGCATATTTTCCAGCCCCACCCAAAGCGAGTTGAGAACAAGGTTCACTGGCCGGCTTCTATATCATCGCCTGAAGAGGAGCGAAGGTTTCATAATTCATTTTATTCTTTTTCGTGATGGGCATTAAATGATTAAAATTCCTGTCCGATCTTTGAGGCTTTGACTGTCTGGGCTTCGTGTATTTTTTTCCTTGCCAGCACAGACTGCTTATAATCCTATTGTCAATGGATAACTAAATCTAAACCCCTGAATTACCGCAATTTATATGAAGAAGAGTTTCTTGGCGGTGGTCTGATTCGTTCTCTCCTCGGCAAAATCATGAATGGATGACTAGGGAGGGGGTGACATTTTTTTTTTTTTGATCTTTTGAGAGCCATCCCATTACCATTATTGGCCCTTGGGCAAATTTGCTATCTATGTGATTATGCCTTTCAAATCCTTCATACAATGCATCAGTGCTTCAAATAATTGCTATATTTCCCTGTTTTAGATTTGCACTGATCGTACTTTTTACGCGGGAAGCGCTGACCCAACCAGATATCGTCAGTCATTTTTGGGCTCTAGGTTCCTTCTCTCCAAGATGAAGATTGCCTTGTGATTGAGAAGCTAGACCATTTGCAGAGAAACAAAAAGAAAAAATGCCTAGGCGTCGCTGGCGGGAGTCATTTAAATCCTTCTTTGGTAGTTTTGATACGGAAAAAGATGAGGAGCTTAAAGAAAGCAAATCAGGTAATGGTTTTTAGCTATAATTTTCCCATGTAGATCAAACTACAAGGAAAGTTGAATGCATAATGCCATCAACATTTTGTTTCAAGAATTGCAGTTGTTTCCAACTTTATATTTACTCCATTCACTTACAAAGCTAAAGATTAGGTGAAGCTCAATTCTTTTTAAAAAAAAGCCTCATGACTGCAGAAATTGACAGCAAAGTCCAGAAGATTTTTAATCTTCTCCAAGGCGATGGTAGTGCTCAGAGCGAACCACTTACTTATTTGATGGAGGATTTCAACAATAATTACCAGTCTCTTTATGCTCGTTATGTTCATCTTACTGATGCGTTGAGAAAGAAAGCACAGAGCAAACATGGGAAGGACAGTTCCTCATCCAGCTCAGATTCCTCAGACTCGGATGATTCACCACGGAAAAAGAGCATAAAAAATGGTGAAGTGGAGAATAAATTGGAGGATGCTGCCAGCGTCGAGCAAGAACTTGAAATGGCACTTTCTGAGGTTGCTGACTTGAAGAGAAAGCTGGCAGTCACTATTGATGAAAAGGAGGCATTATCTCTGGAATACCAGAGGGCTTTGAGCAAAACGCAAGAAGCAGAGAAGATTGTAACAGATTTAAATGCTGAGGCTGAAAATTGGAATAATGAGAAATCAATTCTTTTGACTGAAAAGGCCGACCTCAATGAAGAACTCGAGAGTGACCAGAAACTAATTGCTGAACTGAACCATAAACTTGAAGAGATGAAGAGCACCAGAGAAAGCTTACTCACTGAGAAAGATGCTGCTATAAAAAATGTCGAAGAAGAGAAGAAAGAGGCTGAAAACTTGAGAATCTCTCATGGTCAGTTACAAACTGAGAAAGAGACCCTACAAGTGGAACTAGAGGGCGTGAAGGAAGAATTATCTGTGTTAAAAGAGAAATTGGAATCAGCAGAAAATGAAGTTTCTGGGCTAAGTCAGGCATACGAGGCTTCCAAAGAGGAGAATACAACTCTTTCCTCAAAAATTTTACAACTTGAAGATGAAGTAAAACAGGCTGAAATCAGAATTGAAGCGATTTCCACTGAATCAAGCCAATCGAGTGAAAAATGGAACAGTGAGAAATCTAACCTGTTGAGCGAGAAGTCTGATCTCAATATGGAACTGGAGAGTGTCCAAAAGCTACTAGCTGAACTGAACCAGAAATTGGATGAGGCAAATCGAGAGAAAGATAGTTTAATTGTCGATAAAGATGCCGCCGTCATCAACATTGAAGAACATAGGAGAACAGCTGATGAATTGAGGACCATTCACGGTCAGTTAGGACAAGAGAAAGACTCCCTACACCTGGAACTGGAAGCGGTGAAGGGGGAATTGTCTACTTTAAAGGAGGAACTGGAATCAGCAGAAAATGAATTTGCTCGGCTAAATCAGGCGCACAAGGCTGCCGAAGAGAAGAACTCAACACTTTCCTCAAAAAATTTTCAGCTTGAGGATGAGCTCAGACAGGCAGAAAACAAAATTCAAGATACTGTCTCTGAATCACACCAGTTATATGAAAAATTGGGTGTGAAAGAAAGAGAGCTTTCAAATCACCTAGAGACTCATGAAACTCACAAAGAGGAAACATCAACTCGCCTGAGGAATTTGGAACAGGAACTTGATCTGTCGCATTCTGAGAGAAGAGAAATGGAGAATCTGAAAGGTGATGAACTTTCTGCATTGGTGAAAAAGCTTGAGAATCAAGAGAGAGAATCATTAGATCAAATGAATGATCTAACCACACAGATCAACAGTATTCAAACCGAGATGGAATATTTAAAGATTCATAAAGGCAAGCTTGAAGATCAGATAGTGCATGAAGGTAATGAAGCTGCGGCTCGAGTAAAGGAATTGACAGATCAAGTCGATGCTAAGAAGATGGATCTGGAGTCTCTGCTCTATCAAAAAATGGAATCAGAGACACAGCTGGAGAAAAGAGTACAAGAAGTTTCTGAGTTTTTAATTCAGATTGAAAATCTGAAACAAGAGTTGGCTAACAAAAATTTGGAGCTAAAGACGAACATAGACGAAAAGGATACTCTTGCTTTACAGGTCGAGCATCTGGATCTTGAACTCAACACCACATGCAACCTTAAAACTGAACTGGAGGAACAGCTAAAACTCAAAAGTCAGGAATTTTCAGAATCCCAAATTCAGATAAAGAACTTGAATGAGGAATTGGAGAACAGTGCTGTGGAGCACCAGAAAGTAAAAGAAGAGAGAGAGAACCTTGTGTTGGAGGTGAAGCGAAAAGGTGAGAACCTCAGTCAGTTGCAAGAGGAAAAGTTAAATCTGGAAGCTAAAAGTTTAGAGATGGAGAGGGCATTAACTGAAAATGAGACTGAACTCTCCACTTTGCGGAAGAAATCTGAAGATGAAGAGAATGAAGCATCTGCTCAAATATCGGCATTGACTGCAGAAGTAAACAGTCTTCAAGAGCAATTGACGTCCATGACTGATCAGAAAAGTGACAGAGATCGTATTCTTGAGAAAAAGAGTTGTGAAATATCAGAATTCATGATTCAGATAGAAAAGCTGAAAGAAGGACTATCAAGCAAAACAGCAGATGGAGAAAGAATAAAGGAAGAGAAGGAAAGTCTAGTTGTACACATAAATGAATTACAACAGGAGCTAGAGGCTTTTCGTCACCAAAAAAGCGAACTTGAAGATCAAATAAGTAGTCAAATTGATGAAGGAAACCAGTTGAGGGAGGAGAAGGGAGTACTCGAGACCAAGATTTCTGAATTGGAAAAGAATGTAGTTGAGAAAGGAGATGAGGTAACTGCAATGCAGAAAAAACTGGAGGATGCACAGAATGAAGCATCTACCCAGATTGGTGCCTTGACAGAACAAGTCAACTCCTTACAGCAGCAGCTGGAATCACTGCATTCTGAGAAAAGCCAATTGGAAATGCAAATGGACAGAGCTAAGCAAGAGTATTCAGAAAGATTAACTCATGCTGAAAATCATAGTACTGAATTGGTGAACAAGATCGTTGAACATGAGAGAAATCTGCAAGAAAAGGAAGACTCCTTCATCAAGATGGGCGATGATCACCAGCAACTGCTAGTGCAGCTCCGAAGTCACGAGGGAAATCTCAAATCATCGGAGCAAAAGATTAAAGAGATAACAGAACAGTTCCATGAAGAAATTGATGCAAAAAATAACGAAATTACTCAACTGGAAGACACTATCGAAGATCTGAAGAGAGATCTGGAGATGAAAGTAGATGACATCAGTACATTGGTAGAGAATGTGCGAAATATTGAAGTTAAGCAGCGGTTAACGAGCCAGAAGCTCCGTATCACCGAACAGTTGTTAAGTGAGAATGAGCAGAGCCATTTGACCAAAGAAAAAAAACTTCAGGAAGAACAAAAATTACTTGAAGAGAAAGTAGCTAAACTGGCAGGGATAATTTCTGTTTATCGAGAAGCTCAAGCAAAAACTGTAGCAGGGATTTCAGATAAGGTAAATGGCACATTGACCGGTATTGATACATTTAGTGTCAAGTTTGAGGAGGACTATGGTCACTTAGAGACACGGATTTATGAAATCATGAGCGAGCTCAATGTTACAAGAAACTGGATCAAAGAAACTAATATCCAGAAAAATCAGCTAAGAATGGAAATTGCAAGTTTAGTTAAGCAAATAAAAGATGAGGAAGAACAAGAGTTGGTGTTGAAAGGAAAGATGGCCGAACTAGAGGCAAAATTGCAAAAAGATGAAGAGGAAAAAAATAGTTTGATTCAAACCCTGGAACACCATGAAGAGAAAACTGTAGAGCTCAAGAAAATAATATCAGAAAGGGATGGAACGATGGGAGAGTTGCAAAGAAAAATAAGTGAAAAAGACGAGGAAATCTCAGGCTTGATCGAGGAGAAAAGAGAGGCCATAAGACAGTTGTGTGTGTGGATTGATCACCACCGGAACCGCTATGATGATCTCAAAGGCATGATGACGAAAACAAGAGGCGGCTCAAGGAGGCAAATCGCTACTTAACACCAAGTGCACATCAACTCTCCTTCTGGTACGATTTGTTTCGACATGTATTTCTGAATTTGATTAGTTGCTGTATCCATTTGAGCCAGGGGTTAGTCCTGTTTAATTCTAGACAAATGTTTAGAATTAGAATCTGAATCTTCACTTCCAGTATAGGAACATTTTCCAGTTTGATCAGTTGTGTAATTATATCTATTCAAATTTTGGAGTGCTGCAGCTATTGCACTGTGGTTTTTATAGCAAATCTAGTGTGTGGATTTTTATTCTTGGCCAATTTATATTTCCATTCAAATGCTTTCTTCAATTGTTTCTAATGATGCTCCCCGATATTTTGTTACAGTGACACACATAGAAAAACGTTTGGCAGGAAATATTATATCGATCAATCTGTGTAGAAATGCCGTATTGCCTTATCGTGTGCTAAGGATTTACCCCCTGCGCTCCCTTAAGCTTCATACTAGTATAAATACAATTTATACTTCCAAAATTTTATGTAATAAGGAGACCCCTACAAGTATTTCCCATTCATTTCAAAATACCGTATCAAAAGAGATCGTCCTCAAAGACGTACCCAAGATTCGGAGACAGAAGAGCCAGATCAAATTAAAAGACGATATATATATTCCAGTAAAAAAAAAAAGACGATATATATATATATAGATATATATATATATAATGAAATTTAAAGTTTAATAAAAAAAATGTGCACGAAATTTAATTTTTTTCGATTCAGAAATATGATGAGCAGTTGCAGTGGTCAAATCACCAATGTCTATAACATGGTCCCAACTCCTAATGCTCTTGGAGGGGTCTACGTGAGCTGTCGCCTTGCCAATTTTCATATGCAAAAAACAAACAAATAATTATTATTGTTGAAAAATATATTATTATGTTGAATATTGAATATTGAATGTTGAATATTGAGTTCTAAAATGTGGAAAATTAGTGTGTGATGATGTAGATGATGATGTTTTAATTTTTGGACTAATCTCAAATGTGGATCTATAAATAGGTCTTCATTTGTGATGAAAAATACAATTGAAGTTGAGAGAAAAATATTATAAAGTGTAGAGTTTGATATATTTTGAGTTTTGGAATATTTACTTTTTACCGTAAATTTTTACTTTTTCACAACACGTTATCAGCACGATCGCTCGAAGGTTCTCTATATTTTCCGACGATCCAAAATACAAGAAGAAGTCAAAAATATTCAACAAGTAAGAATAATTATTTTATTGTTTATTGTGTATATATTTAATATATATTATCATGTTATGAAAAAAAAATTAGTTTTTAAAAACTTGTTATAAATCCTGGGAGGATGTTAAGACGACATCCCACACTCCCGGTAAGGGATACGACAAGTATAAAAGCCTCTAAGGTTTTTAAACAATAACGTGATATGATATATGTATATATACTAACTATATCAATATATAATTTCATGTTATTATATAAGAGGTTGTCTAGGACACTGACCTTATAATAACGTGATATGATATATATTTTATTGCGTATATTTAATTATGATTATCATTATACGCATCACATGATTATCACGAATTTTTATTCAACACATAATCATTTTTTTCTTACCCTCAACGGTCACAAACGGTCATAAACGGCTAGTTTTTTTGCCTATAAATATGTTCACTCAAACTCATTTTCAATCACACCAAAATTCATTCTTCATCTCAAAACATTCTCCTCGGTTTTTTTTCGAAAAAGAAGATGGAGTTTTTGGCTTTTCTAAGGATATTTTTCATAACGACTATGATCATCATGTTCACGAGTTTTGTACTCACCAGTGATTTTTCACCACCTATTTTTTCTCTATTTGTATACGCACTTGTAATCTTCGTTTATCCATTATTTTGTATTGTCATATTAATGGAAATTAACTAATAAAATGTATTGTTATTTTTCTAGTACCACCATGTCAAATTTGGCAAAGATTGAATTCGTTGCGCTCGATATCACTGGAAAGAATTATATGCCATGGACTCTCGATGTAGAAATGCATCTTGAGTCATTGGGTCTAAGTGATACCATCAAAGAAATTAATATATCAACCTCACAAGATAAAGCAAAGGCAATGATTTTCTTACGCCGACATCTTGATGAAGGGTTGAAATGTGAGTATCTCACAGAAAAAGACCCAATGATTTTATGGAAAGGGTTGAAAGAAAGATTTGAGCATATAAGGGAAGTGATACTTCCGACCGCCCGTGATGAATGGAATTCGTTGAGAATCCAAGACTTTAAAAAAGTCAGTGAATATAATTCTGCAATGTATCGAATAGTCTCACAATTAAAATTCTGTGGACTTGAAGTCACAGAGATGGAAATGCTTGAGAAAATATTTTCCACTTTTCACGCATCAAATATAACTCTACAGCAACAATATAGAGTGCGTGGTTTTACGAGATATTCCGAACTCATTGCATGTCTTCTTGTGGCGGAAAAGAACAACGAATTGTTAATAAGAAATCATCAATCCCGACCCACTGGATCAACGGCATTTCCTGAAGCAAATGTCGTAATGAAAAATAAAAATCAAAATCAAAGGCATAGACCAGATTTTGGTCGTGGACGAGGTCGAGGACGTGGGCGTGGACGTGGACGTGGACGTAAAAATGATCGCGGTCGTGGTCGCGGCCGTGGATATGAAAATAATAGAGATAGTTACTTCAATAACTCATCTCAAAAGAACGTCGCGAACCACCCACCAAAAAGGCAGCATGAAAACCCGAGTGAAAATGAAAATCACTCAAAAAGATCTGAGAGTGTTTGTTATAGATGTGGCACTCCAGGACATTGGTCACATATTTGTCGAACCCCTGAGCATCTATGTAAGCTTTATAAAGAATCGACAAAAGGGAAAGGAAAAGAGACCAATTTTGTTGAAAATAGTGACCATTTAATTGGCTCAACTAGTTTCAATGCTGCAGATTTTTTGAATGATTTCGAAGACATTGATTAAAAGATTGGTGGGACTATATTGTAACAAATTTGTATTTTTAATGCATTCTTGTATTATAAAGCATGTTATATTTTGCATTTGTATTGTACTTAATTTTTCTTTATTGCATTTTTTGTGAAGTTTGATATGGAAAATGCTATGAGCAAACATGGAAATAATATCATGGAAATTTGCATACCAGATAGTGGTACAACACACACTATTTTGCGAGATGAAAGATATTTCTTGAAAATAAAACCAACAAAAACAATGGTGAATACCATATCAGGTCCTGTAGACTTGATTGAAGGTTGTGGAAAAGCACATTTTTTGTTACCTAATGGTACAAAATTTCTGATAAATGATGTTTTATATTCACCACAATCGAAAAAAAATTTGTTGAGTTTTAATGACATATACTCTCATGGGTATGATACTGAGACGATAACTGATGGAAATCAGAAATATATGTGTCTTACCACATATAAATCAGGAAAGAAATATGTGGTTGAAAAATTATCAATGCTCCCTACTGGATTGCATTATACACATATAAGGCCAATCGAATCAAATATGGTGGTTAATAGTTCTTCAATATTAACAAATTGGCATGATCGATTGGGACATCCTGGTTCAATAATGATGCGAAGAATTATTGAAAATACGCATGGTCATCCATTGAAAGACCAGAAGATCTTTCAGAATAATAAGTTTCAATGTAAAGCATGTTCTCTTGGAAAACTTAGTATAAGACCATCACCAGCTAAAATCCAAACAGAATCACCCATATTTCTTGAACGCATTCAGGGTGATATTTGTGGGCCAATTCATCCACCATGTGGACCATTTCGATATTTTATGGTATTGATCGATGCTTCTAGCAGATGGTCACATGTATGCTTATTGTCAACTCGAAATGTGGCATTTGCAAGATTAATGGCTCAAATAATAAAATTGCGGAATCAATTTCCAGATTATACAATCAAGAAAATAAGACTTGATAATGCTGGAGAATTTACATCCCAGACTTTCAATGATTATTGTATGTCAATGGGAATCACTGTTGATGAAACGACCCTAACTCTCTAATAAATAAATATGCGGAAATTTTTTTTTTTTTTATACTACTAAATAAATATATGTACATATATGCCCATACATATATGCACAGAATAAAATAATTAAAATAAATACACGACTAAATAAATAAATAATTAAATACTTAAGAAAAGGCATTCTTTGAATTAAATAAATATCTGAGTCAACCCCTATAATTCAAAATATACTGCATAAATAAAATAAATAAAAAAAATATGTGCATGCACTAAAACATTTAATAAAATATTCCCATAAACCTCAACCACTAAAATATAATAAAATGTTTCACATGACATCATGCACGGTGACTCAGAAGCTGTCACGGTCACGGGGCTACTGCAGCGCTGCTCATACGTCCTCACCACCGGTAGGAATAACCTGCTCCTCTACGTACTCACCTGCACCATATCAGTGTAGTGAGCCTAGAGGCCCAACATGCATACTAACAAGAGTTCAAAATAATTTAAAACAATTTAGTACTAATACATACATATACATGAATGAGCATGCTTAAAAATTTCATAACATAACTTACTTAAATAAACATAAATACATAATACATAACATACATACATGAGTTGTTGAGCATTTATTTTCTTAACATCGAATGGTCCTATCCGTAAGTGTGACCCATGCTTATAGTGCGACTGATCAGTCTAAGAAACCATCGTACGAGGCTGGTGGCGAACCACCCATACATAAATGGCAGAAACTGCCCATACATAAATGGCAGAAAACTGCCCATAAATGGCCACACTACTTCAATTTCCAACTAAAATATTTTATTTGCTCAACCATAGAATTTCAATCATAGCATAAAAATTGATTTCATGAATGCATGTACTTAAATAAATTGTGTGTCCTTCATATATATTTAATTTAATTTTCTTACTAACATATAAATATTAAAATAACTTAAATGCATAAAAATAATTAAATATATAATCAGGACACATGCAATTTTCTCCTGGATGGTTCTGGACTGCTGGCCCTACACTCATGCCCATTAACTTAAATCTGGCCCATTAACATACTTAAGCCCATTATCTAAATCTTTAAGCCCAAATAATTATTCTAAGCCCAATTAAATTAGTCAAGCCCATTAAAATACACTAAGCCCAATAACAACTTAAACTGGCCCAATGGGCCCAAAAACCCAAAGACTGGCCCAATAATTTTTATGGGCTCAAAAGCCCATAAAATTAATGGACTAACTTAATTAAAATTTTAAAAATCCAAATAAAATTATTTGGGAGTCCAAATAATTTTATTTCAAATTTAATGACTCAAAAACCCCTTAATTCATAAATTATTTTTTTAAAATAAAAAGACTCGAGCCCGGCCCACCTAACCTGGACCCGGACTCACTTAACCCGACCCACTAACCTACTGACCCGACCCGGACCCAAGACCCGACCCGGAAACCACCTGGAGCCCTAACCCGAAACCCCCCCCCCCCTTACCTTCCCCTCTCGGCCGCCGCATGCTCGGGCAGCAGGCCTTCATCGCCTGCTGCCGCCCTGCTCCGGCCACGACCGGCCGGAGCGCCGCCGGCAGGACCTTCCCAGGGTCCTGCCGGTTCGAACCCTACCTTGGTTCGAGCCCCATGCACACCGCACGCCGAACCCGAAGCCTCCAATCCCGAAACCCTAAACTGCTTCGGCCATGGCACCCGACTGAACATGGTGACAACCTGGGCTCGTTTGGCTCGAACCACTCGAGCCACCCGAGCCCAGACCACGTACACACACCCCTGGAACACTAGCCATCAGCCGAACCAAGCATGGAGAGGAACAAAATGTGAATATGATGCAAATATCACATGAACAAGGTGCAACCATCCAATAGTAAACGTTTTTCTGAAAATTCCTTGAATAAATTTGATGCATACACACGCACACTATTTATCACTGATAGGGAACGAAAAATGGAGAAGAAATCATGCCTTTCACCGTAGAAATCGATTTAGCACGCACGTAGGACGTTTCCGGGACGACGGGCGAACACACCTTCGAAGCTTTTAAAAATTTGAGCTATGGAACCTCCTAGGCTTGAGGAAGACGATGAAGATGGAGAATGGAGGGGAGGGAGTGGCGGCTAGGTTGAGTGATCGGTTTGGTGAGGGATGGGTTTGGGTAGATTAGGTTTTGTTTTAATTAAAATAGGTTTTAGAATAATTAAAAGGTTTAAATAAAAATATAAATTTTAAAACTCTAACTTTAAAGTTAAAATCTGATAATTAAAATTAAACATATGAAAATCCCGAAATTATAAATTAAGGGAATTTTAAAAATACTAAAAAGTCAATATTTTGGCTAATTTTGGATAAAAATGGCCCCTAAAATTAAATAAAATTAAATACTTAAAATTTTGAGATAATAAAACTCAAAATAATATTTTAGGACTCTAAAAAAGGCTCATAAAATAATTTGGGTGGAAAGTTGTCATCTCGTCCGTCCACGGTCCCGTCTACGCGATAATATAATTAAAATTCTAAAAATCATAAAATCACTAATTATGGGTTAAATGCTTAAAAATAAATTAAATCATGCATAAATAATTCACATAATTATTTAACCCATAAATCATAATTTTTAAATAATTAAATATCCTAATTATGCAGGCTGATTTATGTAATTAAAAATACCGGGTGTTACAGTTGAACATCCTGTAGCTCATGTTCATACGCAAAATGGATTAGCTGAATCATTGATTAAACGTCTACAACTGATTGCTAGACCAATGATTATGAAAACAAAACTCCCTATTTCTATATGGGGACATGCAATTTTACATGCTGCGGCATTAATTCGCATCAGACCAAGTGCATATCATAAATTCTCCCCATTGAAACTTGCATTTGGTAAAGAACCAAATATCTCTCATCTGAGAATTTTTGGATGTATGGTGTATGTGCCTATTGCACCACCTCAACGATCAAAAATGGGTCCTCAAAGAAAAATCGGTATTTATATCGGTTATGATAGTCCATCAATCATTAGATATCTTGAGCCTCAGACAGGCGATGTGTTTACAGCACGCTTTGCTGATTGTCATTTTAATGAAGAAATCTTCCCAGTGTTAGGGGGAGAAAAGAAACACATCGAAAAAGAAATCACATGGTATGTACCATCATTGTTACATTTGGATCCAAGGACCAAACAATGTGAGAAAGATGTACAGCAAATTGTGCACATGCAAAGAATTGCAAATCAAATGCCAGATGCATTTGCAGACACAAAAGGGGTAACAAAATCATATACATGCTGTAAATGCCCCTGCTCGAATTGAAATTCCAAAGAAACAAATTGAAGACACTCATGATGTCATAAAACGCTTGAAGCGTGGAAGACCAGTCGGTTCCAAGGATAAAAATCCTCCGAAAAGAAAAGGCATAGAGAAACACGACGATCATAAAATAGAAAATGGTGTTCCAGAAGAATCACCTGATGATGAAAATATTCTGTCAGAACCACAAACTGACGAGAATCGTGAAATCTCTATCAATTATATTAATACTGGAAAAATATGGAACCGAAAAGACATAGAAGATATTGATGAGATATTTTCTTATAATGTGGCTTGTGACATCGTAAATGAAAATGAGGATCATGAACCAAAATCTTTTGGTGAATGTAAAACTCGTCATGATTGGGTCAAATGGAAAGATGCCATCCAGGTTGAATTGGATTCGCTGAATAAACGTAATGTTTTTGGACCTATAGTCCTCACACCTGAAGGTGTAAAACCTGTTGGATACAAATGGGTTTTTATTCGAAAGCGAAATGAGAAAAATGAAATAGTCAGATATAAAGCTAGACTTGTTGCACAAGGTTTTTCTCAAAGGCCTGGAATTGATTATGAAGAAATGTATTCTCCTGTTATGGATGCAATTACGTTTC
Organism: Henckelia pumila; assembly: GCF_033568475.1. NCBI lineage: Eukaryota > Viridiplantae > Streptophyta > Magnoliopsida > Lamiales > Gesneriaceae > Henckelia > Henckelia pumila. The sequence goes on from NW_027331885.1 coordinate 177,581, forward strand.
GATATTTGATTAGTTTGGCAGTGTCTGAAAATTTGGAAATGTGTCTTATGGATGTTGTTACAGCTTACTTATACGGATCACTTGATAGTGATATATACATGAAAATCCCTGAAGGATTTAAGATGCCTGAAGCACAAAGTTCAAAACCCAGAGAATTTTATTCTGTAAAATTGCAAAGATCATTATATGGGTTAAAGCAATCCGGCCGAATGTGGTATAATCGGCTAAGTGAGCACTTGATGAAAAAGGGATATGTAAATGATCTAATATGCCCTTGTGTTTTCATCAAGAAAACAACATCCGGATGTGTAATTATTGCTGTATATGTTGATGATTTAAACATCATTGGAACGAATAAAGAAATTCAAGAAGTTATGATGTACTTGAAGGAAGAATTCGAAATGAAGGATCTTGGAAAAACCAAGTATTGTTTGGGTTTGCAAATCGAACAAAAAGAATGTGAAATTTTTGTTCACCAGGCAAATTATACAGAAAAGATCCTTAAACGTTTTAATATGGATAAATCAAATCCATTAAGTACTCCAATGGTTGTAAGATCATTAAACATAGAAAAGGATCCATTCCGTCCATGTGGAGATGATGAAGTTATTCTTGGTCCAGAAGTACCATATCTAAGTGTCATTGGTGCCCTTATGTATCTTGCAAATTGCACTAGACCTGATATATCTTTTGCTGTAAATTTATTGGCAAGATTCAGTTCATATCCAACAAAGAGGCACTGGAACGGAATTAAACATATATTCCGTTATCTACGAGGAACGACAGATTTGAGACTTTTGTACTCAAAAGACACCAATCAAAGTATCATTGGTTATGCTGATGCTGGATACTTATCTGATCCACATAAGGCATGTTCCCAAACCGGATATGTATTTACTCGTGGAGGCACCGCAATTTCTTGGCGTTCACAGAAACAAACACTCGTAACAACTTCATCAAATCACGCCGAGATTATTGCATTACATGAAGCAAGTCGTGAATGTGTATGGTTAAAGTCAATGACCAAACATATTCAAATATCGTGTGGATTGACAGTAGAAAAGAAGCCTGTAACACTATATGAAGATAATGCTGCATGTATTGCTCAAATGAAAGAAGGATACATCAAAAGTGACAGAACCAAACATATCCCCCCAAAATTCTTTGCCTACACTCAAGAGCTTGAGAAGAATAAAGATATTGATATCTGTTACATTCAATCAAGTGAGAACTCATCAGATCTCTTCACAAAGGCTCTTCCCACGACGATATTCAGAAAGCATATATACAACATTGGGATGCGCAATCTACGGAATATGTGAAGAATCACTCATGTTAACATGAGGGGGAGTTTACGTGGCTGCACTCTTTTTCCCTTACTATGGTTTTTATCCCACTGGGTTTTTCCTAGTAAGGTTTTTAACGAGGCAGTATAAAACACGTAATGAATACAATCATCATATCACGGTCATCATCACAAGGGGGAGTGTTGAAAAATATATTATTATGTTGAATATTGAATATTGAATGTTGAATATTGAGTTGTAAAATGTGGAAAATTAGTGTGTGATGATGTAGATGATGATGTTTTAATTTTTGGACTAATCTCAAATGTGGATCTATAAATAGGTCTTCATTTGTGATGAAAAATACAATTGAAGTTGAGAGAAAAATATTATAAAGTGTAGAGTTTGATATATTTTGAGTTTTGGAATATTTACTTTTTACCGTAAATTTTTACTTTTTCACAACAATTATATCGTTTTTTAAAATATTATCTATTCTAATCCAAAAATATATTATTTTAATGTTTTGAATTAGCATCATCCAATCATTTGTGAAATAATTTGATAAACAATTATATTTGATGTCCTTTTAACAAGATTAAACGCAAATTTCCTCTTATCAAAACAATTTTTGAATTATTACCTGATGCTAAAACTATTTATCTTATAACTCTCAAAATAAAATAAAATAAGCCCCATTATCCCTTTTTTTTATTTGTAATTATTATTATTGGTCAGATGGGTCGTATGTTCATCCATGAGTAATATCTCACATGAGTCACATGCCAAAAGATCACTCTTCTATCATTGGTTAAAATATACGATTCATCCATGTCTTTCTTTCCGCTACATCATAGAATCAATAAAATGCATGCACTCTATAAAGTTCAAAATAAAATATATGAGAAAATCACCTCAATGAGGAAAAAAACAAGTTGAGATTTATTTTTACGTTTTATTTTAGTCGGGGGAGTGTACTTGTTATAATAGTAAGTTTATTATGAGACGATTTAACCCTATTCATAATTAATTTTTTTTAAAAATATTTTTGATATAAAAAAATAAAATTTTTCAAGGTCATGTCAAATAAAAAACATGTCTCATAAAATTGACTCGAGAAATAAAATTTTAAATTGTTACAGATAGGATAGGGGTTAAACTCGATATATTATCTTAAAATTGAATATTAATATCATACAAAGTATAAATGACCGAAAGTTTATGAAGAACATTTTTTACTCAAATAATAGAGTGACATGTTGAGTGGAATAAATTATGGTCAAGTGTGAAGTGGCAATCATAAAAAAATTGTATTAGTAGATGGAGAACATATTGGAGCACAAGATTTCTCGGAAACTGCACAAGGCATATATTTAAATCAATCAATCAACTGTCTTACATGTTTAATAATATTTGTATCTTGTTATATATACAGAAAAATTCCAAGTAAAGTTTATATTTTTCTTCTCTTTACCTATTATTTTGATTAGTTTATAACGGTTCTGAAAAATTTTTTTTATTAGAAATCTATCTCTTAACATAATTTGTATCTTCCAAACTATAAATTTCAAAGAGTTCATGTTGTACTTATCGTTTGAAAAGAAGCGATGCTTCTCAAAATATCCACCTACTTTTAACATTTGATCAAATAATTATAGTATAATGACAAGTATAGAAGAAATTTATCTCATAACTTATAGTTTATCTGTCGTCAAGATCTCAAAATTTAGGTAGTGTTTATAATAACATATATAGTGAATAGAAAAGCAAATTAAAATGGAAATAACTCAAATTTTCTTCAAAGAAACCTAATGGAGCTTTTTGGTAATTTGAATAAAAAAAAAGAAAGGAATCTTGACAGTGGATTAACGGCTTGTGTCAACAAAGTTAGCATTTTCCTTTTGCTTTTCTTTTTAATATTAATATTTTTTGATTTCAAAAATAAAAAAAGTATGCATATGCATCCGATTATAAGATCAAGCTTCTGCCAAAGTGGCGAAAAACGACGTCGTAATGACGACTACGTCGCCGAAGAAAGCAACCGAAGATAGAAAATTCGTCGCACAAAAGTAAAGAAATGTCGGGAATCGAGTCGCCACCATATTCCCTTCCCTCCAAATCCCAGCTTCTCCTTTTCTTGGGAACGCAAAAATCTCAGCTTTGAATTAAAGTAAAAAAAGACAATAAAATAATTTCCTGTTTTTACTCTCGCTCATTGTAGGCAAGAATCAGAGATAGGCAAAAATCAGAGATAGCCAAGAAAAACAAACAAGAAACAGAGTACCGTTTTGTTTGCTTGTTTTTGGACTCCATTTTGCTGTGTTGTGTTGTTCCTCAAAGCCACTGTAATTTCAGAAGCAAAAAGTCAAGCAATTCCTACTCTTTTTACGCAGTAGTATCCTCACGTCTTGATTATGACAGTTCACTTGTTTGCATTTATTTTATTTGAAACGTTCTGAAAATCCCATTTTGAGAGCAATTTTATTTGTGGTCAGCTGGGGCATTGTATTAATGATATTTAGGTGTGGTGGGCTTCAAGATTTATGTTGACTTTTGGGAGATTATTTATTGAAGTTTCTTGTTTTGATTAACTCTTGACGACCTGTTTAATTTACACCATAAAATATTCAATCAATAGTTAAAGATTTGGTGAAGTAAATGGGGCTGGATGATAGGAAGACTGCGGAAGCCGCAAAGGTACGTTTGGTTCGCTGCCCCAAGTGTGAGAATCTCCTTCCAGAACTCCCGGATTTTCCTCTGTATCAATGTGGTGGCTGTGGTGCTGTTCTCAAAGGTACAATTCACACTCTGTGTTAGTCTGTGTGCAAAGTTTAATACAAGGGCTATCCCATTACCCATATATTGGGAACTCTTAGTTTGGTCCTTGGCTAGTTTTTTTATTGTTCATTAGTATAGATTTTCAAGATTATCAATCATATTGATGAGGAAATGGTCTTATCGGAATCTTTTTTCAACTAAGACAATGCAAAGGTAGCAACTGTGTTAATTTTTTGGGAAAAATATTGTGAATCTTGATCTAAGAAATGGAATGTTTATATATTAGCTGCGGGAGATTTATTTTTTCCATTGGTTAGACGAGGGGCATGTTAGAACTTGTAAACTTTCTTCTTCAATTTTTGGGTGATATTCTTTCCTGTCAGCGAATGTAATTTTTTGATTGTCTGATGTTGTTCTATAGCGAAAAAGAAGGGGATTCTGGAAGACAGATTGTCTGAGAAGACTGACGATGTGAAGGGGCCAAGAATCTCCGAGGAAAGTAGTATAGCTCATATTTCGGAGGTTGAAACGGAAAAAGAAAATGGAACCGAACTTGGTGTGGCAGAGAGGAGTCATAACGATAAAGTGTCTTCCGATGGTAATTCAACTTTGCGAGTTGAAAATGGAGGAGCGAAATCTGATTCTGAAATAAGTAGGCGAGGAAGAGAAAGGGTGGCAATAATGGAAAGCAAGAGTGATGATTATGGGTCATATGGTTCAGGTCTGGCTCGTGACATAAATCAGGGAAGAGACCGTGATTTGAATGCCAATGGGCTACAATATACTAATTTTAATGGTGAACGTGGAGTTAAAGAATTGGGGCCTCCAATGGAGTCTTTAAGGTCAAGGCCATTACCTGTGGAGGAACTGGATGTGGCAGCCTCTATAGGTCCTGTCAAAGGTGTTGCGGCACAGGTGAGGTTTAATGACTATCCTTACCGTGGTGAGGGGCCATCGAGTCATGGAATGAACTCTTATTATGAATATGGTGAGAGGGCTAGATATCAGGATCCAGATATCGATGGGCAAGCTAGAGTTAAAAATTTGGAGAACGACCGAGCCGAGCTCCTGAGGAAACTAGATGAGTTGAAGGATCAAATTAGTCGGTCTTGTGATGTGGCTGACAGACATAAGGAAAGAATTGTTCCTGATCGGAGGATGGTTTCTCCAACTCTGTCCGATCATTATGGTAGATATCGTGCTCCTTATGTTCAAGAAGGCTTGACTAGTTCACATGGCATAGACAAGAAGCCACTTTCTCCCTATGATTTAGAATCCCCATATTTAGGTCATATGGCAGGATATAATCCTTACACAGATAGATACGGTTCAAGTGGTCGGGAATCATATCCTCAAAGAGGGTTCCCCCACGAGTTTTTGGCACATGGTGACACTTACCATCAAGAAATGCTTCGGGGGCGGGCTCTCCAATCAGAGTCTCAATACATGCATCTGCCATATAATGAGCAGTTTCCTGGCTACTATGCGAATGCCAATCAAGACAAAATCATGTTACACTCACACGAAAACTTTTTCCACCAGCCCGCATGCTCGTGTGTGCATTGTCGTAATAAGAACTTGCATTTACCTCCTAAGGTCGATCACTTGGGTGTTCGTAACCAAAGGACTCAAAATGAACCTTCTAATCTGAATTTTCATGGCTCTATAAATCCTACTCCACAGGGACTGCAGGGTTATAGTTTTGGAGGCTCAGGACTGCATCAGTTGAATTCTCGGCAGCCTTTACATATGAATTCAAGTGACATTGATTCCGAAAATATTCGTTCCAATTACCATCATCCCAAAAAGATGGCGGTAAGTCATAGAAATGGAGGGGTGTGTCGTCCCATTGCAGGTGGTGCACCATTTATTACCTGCTGCAATTGCTTTGAGTTACTGAAATTGCCCAGAAAATGCATTTCTTCCCCAAAAATGCAACACAAAATGAAATGTGGGGCTTGTTCTTCGATAATATCATTTGAGGTTGGGAATAATGGATGTATTGGATCAGTTTCTGTGCATGTTGATCAAGTTCCAAATGAGATTGACGAGGGCTCTAGTGGCACAGTGGATGAAAACGTGATATATTGGCCTGGTGATACTAATAGTGCAGATTTGAACTGTGACTCAAATGATTATGATGATTTGCATGCCAAGTTTTCTCCAATAGATAGGAAATCTAATTCTGTTGAATCTGAGAAGCAGCAGGATCCTCTTTCTTCAACTTTATGTCACCTCAAGAACGAGCAAAGCCCAGAAAATATAACATCAAGTAAACATGATTCCTCGTATATGGAGTCACCTTTAGAAGAAATTAAGTCCTCACAAAATCCTGAATTGCCTTCTAAAGAACGGGCCAATCGTTTTCCTGATACTAAAGTGATGGGGCAATCTGATGATGGAAACAGAAGCAAGCGATCCGAGCCTGAGAGAATTGCCTTTGGTGGGACCAACTTTCGGCAAAATTCTGCGACAGAAGCAAAAGTGGCAACTGAGATGGACGTGTCCTTCAACGAATTTTCTAACAGCTGCGTTTCTCAAGACTCGGTGGAAACAATTAAAGAAGATCACCGTAAGGTCAACAAAGGGGGTGAGTCTTTCTTTGCAGGTCTCATCAAAAAGTTTCAGAGACCTCACAAAAAATAACCAAAGTATACAAGATGGTGGATCTCTAGTCTTTGTTAATGGGCATGTCATACCGGATCGTGTGGTCAAGAAGGCTGAAAAGTTGGCTGGACCAATCCAACCTGGAGAATACTGGTAAATACACCTCGAATTAGCTTTCATTTATTTCAGTGCATTATTTTGTCCATCTACAATTTATTAACATATCGTTCAATAAATGTATCTTCATTATAGCATGGCATCTTGCTATGTTTTCCATTTAGGGCATAATGAAATTTGGAAGAGTAAAACAGAAAAAAGACTAGGTTTGGTCCGTGGCTCAGACAGGACATTGAGGAAACACTATTGACACTAGTAGCTTAGTAAGTGAACATGTGCTTTGAAAAGTCTGAGAAATAAAATAAAACTGAAACATTTTCATGACCAAACCTTATATAAAAGTCTGAGAAATAAAATAAAACTGAAACATTTTCATGACCAAACCTTATATTTACTGTGGCTGTATTGCAAGGTAATTTGTAAAAAAAAAAGAAGGTAAACTGAAACATTTTCATGACCAAACCTTCTATTTACTAGGTTTCATGCCTCGTTTATAAATGCTGTTTTAGCATGATTCATGCAACTGATATAAGGCGTCAGACAGTAGTGTTCATGTAGAAGTGTTGGGTGAAGAATTTGTTTTGTTGAAACTGCATGGCACGACCACTTAACCACAGGGTTCACATTTCCATTTGAACATATTCACCTTGTCTTTCTCATAGAGTATTTTGAGAAGCATGGCTGCAATTATTTTCATTTCAACACTAAACATAATGAATGATTTTGCACCCTTTTGTTAAACCAGGTATGACAAATGTGCCGGCTTTTGGGGTGTGATGGGCCACCCTTGTCTTGGCATTGTCATGGTGAGTTCACTGAGTATCTGAAGTTTAATCTTCAGTTCTTAAACTGGCTTCAAGTTTTTGAATTATCACTATATTTCTATACTGAAGCGTTAGATCTTCAATTCTTGATTAAGTTAGACTGATGTTATGCAGCCAAACATTGAAGAATTCAACTATCCAATGCCAAAAAATTGTGCTGCTGGAAATACTGGAATTTTCGTTAACGGACGGGAACTTCACCAGAAAGATTTAGATTTGCTTTCTAGCAGAGGGCTTCCCATCATAAGACAACGGTCTTATAACATTGAGATATCAGGGAAGGTGATCGATGAGCGCACTGGAGAGGAACTAGATCTTGGCAAACTCGCTCCAACGTAAGAATTACGACTTCTTTCTCGAAATTCCAATTATATATGTATGATCGGAAATTTTTCCACGCAAACAGACATAGGCACCTCTGTATGAATTCAGGGTTGATTCATCCTACATTTGAGAAAGAGCTTCCAGTCTTTTACCCTTGACTTGTAACTCTTAATTCACATTCCTTTGGTTACATGCTTTCTTGGTTGGCATAATTGTATCTCGAAAGCACAGAGAAGTTTCTTGTTAGAGTATCTTTCATCCCTCCGATCTGGAATTGCTTCACACTCTCCCTATACTCTGGTCTGAAATATACTAGTCAGGAATAGCTCTACCGATTTCTACGAACGTATTCACTTGTAAACAACCACACACACAAGCTAACAATTCTTGATATTTCGACAGGGTCGAGAGGGCCAAGCACGGATTCGGCATGAAAGTTCCAAGATATCTTGGTTAACTGCTGCATAAGATGCGAGGCTTCCCAGAACGTTCTGAGTTGTTTACATGATACAAACTATTTTGTCATAGTTTGATTACCTCAAGAAGTTCACCTATGTTATATCTGTTATCAGTTGCATATGTGATATATTAGTATATTTTTTTGTCCGTGTTTATTGCGATTCGAGGGATGAAAACAAATGCTGTATTTAATTTGATTTCTGCAACATGGTATTCATTATATACAAGTGAACTCTTGAGCGGGTGAATCAGTATTTTAAGACGGGCTGTAAATTGAAACAGTGTGTTTTTGGGCTTTTTTCTGGAGCCCGTAATATTATATTTTATCGGATGCTTGAACCCGGCCCAACACACTCATATCCGATTATATCAAAATCGGGTCGGATACTACCGAAATAATTCGGGTACACGAATACTGCTGCTATATAAGCAGCAGGCATCCGCCGCCGTTCCTCGGGAGGGAATATGAGTCCTGCGATGTCGAAAAATCGTCCCAGAAGAGTGAAGGATTGCGAGGAAATCAAGGAACCCAGAAAGAAGAGAAGGATGGGGATCAAGCTGATCGAGAACAGAGAGGCGCTGCACACGACCTTCACAAAACGGCGTCAAGGCCTCTTCAAGAAGGCCACTGAATTATGCGACAACTTCGCGGCCCAGACGGCGGTCATCGCTTTCTCTAGTTCCGGCAACGTCTACGTCCAAGGAGATCCTAAATTCGACCCGCTTTTGAAGCGCTACCTCGCCGATCCCACTACTTCCGTGGCGGCGGCTTACAATGGTGTGAATGGAGGAGGGGTCGTGGTGGCAGCGATGACGAACTCGGAGAATAGAATTAACGAAGCTTTGGGGAAGGGGGAGTCGGCATGGGATAGGGTTACTATGAATTTAGGGTTGAGTGAGCTTGACGACATGGAGACGGCTATGAAATATGTGAAAAGCAAGGTGAAGATGCGCGAATGTCTGCAGAACTAGATTTACTGTCGGATTCCAGTGAGGCCATTTTCCAATTGTCAAAGTTTTGATTTTTTCTTGGAGAATTAACTGATGGATATTGATACTTAGTATATGCAGATAGAATCAGAGTTACCACGATGAGTAATGAGAATATGGATCAAGAGCATTTGTATGCGTCAAAGATCGATTGCAACACAGAACTATCATATATAATCTAGAGAAGCATGTCGAATTATGAATAATCCATGCATAATTGAAGGAAGTAACATGTCACCTCCATTGTTACTATTAGCTGGAGGTGTATATCTAATCTACTTCTTAGGAGGATTAAAATATGATCCGAATCTTTATTATCAATGGATAATGGTGAAATGTGATTATCCCTTGTGATTTTCATGAAGATTTGCTCAAGGCTTATGGTAGTTATCTCATTTTTGCAGCTTTAACTTCGAAATTATCGGAACTTGCTTTGTTTATCCGTTCAGATGTTATGATTTATTGGTTCCTGATTGGTAATCTTACAGCATTTTGTGCTCTGATCTTTGACTCAATCCACATTTAGAATGTTGCTTAAGAGGATATTATAATGCCTTTCCTTTTTTTCTTTTTGGTTGAGTTTCTAGATATGAACACTTAAATTTGAACTAGTAACTTTAGAAGCTTGTTCTTCCTGGTAAATGACAAAAAGTAAAGAAAGAACTACGAACACTGAATATATATATATATATATTCTAAACCCATAACATAGAACATTATATGCTAGAATGATCTTCCTCGGATTTTAAACCCTTCAGAGACCATACACCAGGGATCTAGAACGGCCACTTTATTTCCTATAATTTTCAACATTCAAAGTTCGACTGGGTGAAAAATTCTGTGCTGTGGAATGGGAAGTTTGGGTCGAGAACAGGATCAATCGAGAACTCCACACCTCCAATCGGGGAATTAGTTGTTGAAGCATGGGCTGACATGATCTCAGCAATATCAGCTTCTGCATGCTGCAAATTAGCACCTCCCCAATTGCTCTTCATGGAGTTATAAGTCCCTGTAGTGAAGTAGTTCGACTCTGATGCGGCTGGAGATAAAAACAGTGACGAATATGTTCCTGAATATGTGCTCTGGTGGTGGTTTCCATCAAGATCAGATAATGGAAAATAGCAGTTTTCGCTGTCATAGGAACCAAATGTTGATGGAAAAGAGAAGTGGACCGGTGTTTCATCATTGTTTAAATCCTCAGTGTTGACTCTGAGGTTAGATTTCAAGCTAGAAAGTGTCTGGTTCAGCTGTTGTGGTTGAGGATGACAGTTAGAAATAATATCACGTTTCACCTCTTGTTTCTCAGGTGATGCTGGTGGTGGGACTGCAACAGTGGAGTGGTTGCAAGTGTGTGTTCCTCTGTAGGTGATATCGAATACGGTCGGATCATCATCAGATCTTTGCACTTGCTTCGTTGCCCAACAATCTTGAACCAGACGGTACGTACATCTGTAGTAGCTCCTACAAAATAGATCCACTTGCATCAGTTTTGTTCGGACAAGAACAATATCATATAGGAACAAGATCCACAAGCCAATACTCCAGAGTCAAATATCTCTCATATTTAGAGTTGTATCTAGAAATTCGAGGGAACAGTTGTCCACCTTGCCCCTCTGCTTGATCACCCCTCTTCTTGTGTAAAGAAGACACCTATTGAGTACAAGTGTGCACGTGTCTTTAGTGAATGAATGCGTTTCTAGTAGGAAACAGAGAGTATACCTTGGATATTTGGCTCCCAAGATGTCCTTTTGTCCATACTTTCTCCAACTAAATCCATCGTCAGTAGGGCCTTCGAGTCCACTTTCAGAGTTAACTTTCACTTGTTCTGTCCAAGTGGGCTGCAGCTTTCTGTTATATTAAATCGAGTAACAGAGTCAACACACACGCGCGCACAAACAAACAAATAATGTCTACCAAATTCCCATCTCTATTTGAATTTCACCTTTTCTTTGAGGGATTTACGTAATCCTGATGATCCCCGAGATTCTTGTTCAGACCCTCACTTCTTGGACTTCCATCAACCGATACGGAAGACTCGAGCGCAACTGATGTTGGCGCCGTCGCCACAACTTGATCTTGCTGTTTCGATCCCGTCCATTTCAGAATCAGCAGAGCCTTTTCATAAGAAGACAAAATCCTCTGCATCAGCAAGTCTTGAGCTTGGTTTTGAGAAGTCGTGCACAGATGAAATCGAAGCTGCTTCGTTTTCTCCATTCCTTGAGTGAGCTCATTGACAAGTGTCTGATATTCCCAGTTTACAGGACTCTCCATTTCTTGTTTTTTTCCCCCCCTGCCTATTCTTGTATAGGAAATATGGATTTGTCTTGGAACAAATCTCAGTTCATTTTAAGAAAGACTAGGATCTGGAAAGTTCAGAAAATTAGGTAACTGGATAAAACAGCATAGGCTATTTTCAATTTTTTTAAGGCCGTTATTTCTGCTGTGAAATGGGTTGTTTTGGATGTTATATTTATAGGAAAGGAGAAGAAGGGGTGTAGGCATATGTGTAAAGGAGACGCTGTGGAAGCTTTTGAATTTAAAGAAACCTGAGAAAAGAAAAGAGTGAATGAAGAGTTGAATTTTGACTGAGAAACCGAGTTTTTTTTCTGCGTGGACCAATCTTTGGTCATAAATCTCATTCATAAATGGGGATAGTTAGGAGAGTAGCAAAAAGTCAAGCGCAGACCAATTCAAACCTTTAAAACATTTCTTTTCCGTATTACACTTTCTGTAGGGTAACACAAACGTCTCGCATCCATCGATTCAAGCATAATATGAAGTTATTGTATTAAATTCAATATTTTATTTGTAATTCTTTTGAAATTGCAAAAAAATCACCGTGTATCTCGTCAAGATTCACTAAATTATCTCTCCTAAATTATTTTGTGATTTCTTGAGTGTCAAGAAGCATAAGATAATAATTAAATTAATGTACTTGGTGGAAAAGTTTCGAGTCATTAAGTGAGTTAAGTAAGATTTGACTCGAGAAATTAAAAAAATTCGCTCGACAATAAATATTTTCTGTCTCGTGATAAGCTAGTGGGCGAAAGCATGTGTAAGAGACAAACAAGACCTATAATAAAATAGAGTGGAAGGTTCAAGTGCTGACCAATTCAAAACTGAAAAAAGAATCATGTGGGGGAAGAAAATAGAGTCAAATATTACAATTTTGAAGAAAGTGATGGATTTTATAATAAGGCATGAAGAATCTTCAAATGCCGCGTTATTTGATATCATTGAGTAAATGAGAGGGCCTCAATTGGTGGGTGTGTTCACTGTTTCCCTACTTGTCACGACGTCGTTTTGTACATGTAAATGAATCAATGAAATTACAATATCTACGTGATGAACCAGAAAGTTGAATTCAAGGACTATGTTTTCTTAAATTTAGAAATCAACCTTATATAGTGTTTTTTCTTAGAAGATTGAACTTCTATTGTCAAATTAGAAATTGATATTTTTGAAAAACCTTAAAAGTTACAACCAAATTCGAAAAAAAGGGGGTCAAACCTATAAATTGTAAATATAGGGACAAAATCCATGCAAAATTTATAAAGTTACATAATTTTTCCGGATTAGTTAATTTATAAAATTAAAGCACATTTACCTCATTTGCGAATATTTTGCGTCTGATTTTGAAAAACGTACGGTGGTAAAGTTAAACGGCAAGTTTTTTGTTTGGGAACAATGAAGTAATTCATCTCATAAATTATTTGAAAATAAAATAACCATTACGAAGAGGAAAGGTTAAGCCGACGAGTGAACTTGTTTGAATACAACAAATCAGCCTAATAATTTGGTACCTGAGAATACGATAAGACGTGATCGAAAACGATTTTGTCTTGTGCGCATTTCATTTACAAGTTGGATTGTTTCTCTTATTTCTTCTAGAAGAGGTATTATTATTATTATTATTATTATTATTATTATTATTATTATTATTATTATTATTATTATTATTATTATTATTATTTTCTTGAGGATAATAAGAGGTATGTATTTATGTGGAGGGAATAAACATCAACTTTGAATAAGTTTGTAGGAAGCTAATGTTCGATCACAATTTTGCAAAATGGCATCCAAAATCTGTTTCTTCTATTGTCGAATAATTATTAGTTTTATCTTGTTTAATCATTTTTGTAAGTTTTTCATAGAAACATATGGTATTATCTTCAATCATTGTCCAAAATTTTCGACTATGTAAATTATGTATATATAATATTCAGGATAAATTATATATATATATATATATGTATATATAATGAACCATTTTTTTTAATACAAAAATTTTAAATGTAGAAAAGATATTTTGGTGTGTGAAGTTATTGTTCCAAAATATTGCATTAAATGACACCGAAAAGCGTTAATCGATAAAACTAAGAAGGACCGATTTACTGTTCGAACTGCTTGACGGCCCAGATTAAAGCCCAATTATATATAGCATAAGCCACAGCCCACAGCGCTATTTTTTTTTTTTTCAAAAATAAATAAATAGCAATAATGCGTGGAACGATTAATTTATCCCGTAGCATTTTATAAAAGTAAAAACATACAAAGAGCAATTTACAATGATGTGACTTATGATTAATCTGCTGAATGTTTGAATTTTTAACAAACTAAATTTTCAAAAATTGGTCAAAATGACCTGTTTATCATAATATATGATATTAAGAATTTATGATTGTGCGAGTATATTATATTTATATTTATATAATCATCGCGCAGACTATATAATTTAAAACACGGAAAGACACAATAAAATAGTAACAAAACCTTTCGTTTTTGAGGGGATGGAATCATTATTACACACAATTTTTTTTATTTATTTAGAGTACACTCCCAATACTTGTAGTAATAATAAAATTTGACATTGAAATTGTGTTATTATGGGAAGGGGACTGTGCAATATCAAACTAGGCATGCGATTCGAACTGCAGTTTTGAATATCATTTCATATAAACGAGACCACCTCCTCTCTTGGTCCTTCAACTCTTAATTCTGCATCCACAAAATAAAAAGCTCAGTTGTATTTTATTAGTATTGAGCAATCACTTCAGATTTCCTATATATGAATAATAGTAACAACAAATATTTGGGTGGAAAGAGGTACACTGAGTTCACACCTTTCTTTTAGACTTCTTCTCATCATCACTGTCACTGCTGCTCGAGCCGCCGCTATGGCGATCTTCCCTGTTCTTCTTGTTCTTCAGGTTCTTCATGTGTTCCCGCACTTTCGGCATACAATTTCCTTCATTCCCTTCTGGTTTTTTTACCTTCTTCGTCGTCGTCTTCTCCGTTTTTACGCCAGATTGTGCAGTCCCATTTGATGGGAGATTTTGCGTGTGATTATTTTTGACAGATTCCTGGTGATGCTGAGGAGTGAATATTTTACGAGCGGATTGTGCCATTTCCTTCACTTTGTTAGTAAAAGAGTGCTCGTTGTTATTACTGGTTTTAGTTTGCTCTGAGGGCCTGTGGCTCTTGATTGAGGCCATAGGATTAAAAGTTTGTGAAGGTAATGCTCTGGTGTTTTGGTTAGTGATATGGTTTGAAAGGATTATCTTGCATATAAATAGTGATTCTTGGAATAAAGAGATTCTCTTACTTTGTGTTAAATCAGACTTTGCATCTACTTTTACTCGAGAAAAAAAGGGCCGATTTATATTCCCTTGCAGGTGGTTACAAATTACAATGCACAGCAATGATAGCATGTTTTAGCATCAATCTAGTTGAAACTTTATATGATTCGATGTTTATAGTATTTCATGGGGCAATGTGACTCACTAATTTATATATTAAGTGGAGTGTATGCGACGAAAAATGGAGTGCAAATAATAATATGATTAATGCATCAAGTCAAATTTACAAGTAGATTAAACAGGATCACATTCCCTTGTAACTTCTCAGCAAAGAGAAAAGTTGACACTGTTTAGAAACTTAAAAATACCAAGTACAGGTTCCCTACAAATTACATATTAAGTTATTAATTAACATAAAAAAAGAAGGTAGCCATAGTTTTTCCCAAAAGCAATCACATTAAGACCAAGAAACGTCCTTGTGAAAAGTTTGATCTGCAGGCTAATTACTGTTACATTCCAAGAGATTAGCTCTCTCTTACAGTACGGAAACAAACGTTGCTATTGCCTCGACAGCTTTGTTTTCTTTTTCTTCTTGATTGGATCCAACAGACTGTAGATACTTCTTCCCGATTTTGAAAGAGTGATCGCCACCATCAATCACATGCAATGTGTTAACGCATTTCATTTTCTTCATTACAGTTTCCAACTTGTCCAGTGGACAGAGTCCATCTTTACTACCCTTCAAGAAAAACAGTAGGTCATATGATATATCGAAGTTTGGTACAATTCTCATTTCCCAAAGGCGATAAATTCGACCAGAGAATTTAACACAACTTAGATTTAATTGATAAATGGAAAAGAAAAGTTAGAAATGAGCCAATAAACTTCTAAGAATTTTTAACTAGTCAGCATGCATCAAAGTCCTAATTAATTTCCGAGCTTTGACATTCTTGAATTTTCATCCTATATTAAAAGCATTTCAATAGTAATCATAAACAGAATATATGTTCTTTACCTGCACAAACATAACAGGGACGGTAAGTTGCAGAAGGGTATCATCTCGTAACGCGCCATTCGTGCCCTAAAAAATTCACCATGTTGTGTAAGATGTCACCCTTTAGCACATGATAATTGTAGAAGGCATCACACTGAAAGACTTTAGAGAGCTAAATTCATGACACTTTTGAAACAACTGCATATCAATTTTGCTATGCTTTGATTTGTGTTATTATTAAAATCTGAATAGTTCAACAACAAAATGTTTCGCACATGGTAATACAGATCGATGGATCCATGAGTTGATTTCAATATGACTTAGGTAGTTATATCGAACTTAAAATTTTGAGCGTAAAACATAAATACTCGAGAAATTAAGATGAAATCTTATAGCATTGACCAACAAAATTACCTAAACCATATCAGTTTGCAGTTTATGATGCTCACATTCTTTTAAGGGTTAAATGATATGCCTTCAGTTCATCCGGATCACTCATATCGGGACTAAAAGATACTGCGACGAAAAAGTTTATTACTGGAAATCTACAAGGCAAGACTAGATTTTGTTGATAAGAAGGGGCGAAGAAAGTGAAATAATCTGGTATCAAGCCATATGAGCATCATGAATACCCACTTAACATCAGGTTCTAAGATCATAAACATGCAGATCCATCAAGACAATGCATATCCAGGAAGCTACCAGAAACATGCTACTAATTGATGCTTTCACAGGCATCACGACTAGAGGCAGCCACAATTTACGTCTATGTAAAAGGGCACACTAACTGTACTCTAAAAAAGCGGCCAACCTTTAGTGGGTATCCCAAACAAATTATAGCTGAAGCAGAAATGCCACTTTCTCCAGCAACCATGCAGCTGACCCTAAACATTGAGAGAAGAGATACATGTAATTATTGGAAGGGTTCCTCTGGTGAGAATCATACATGCGAATTTACCTTGATCCCATAGATTTCCCCGCCAAGATTAATGGATGCCCTGGGTACTTAGAAGTGGCCTCCTTTACCACGTCACAATGAAAATCAACTAATTTTTCGGCCTTCGGAGGTGATCTTTTCTTGCCTCCAGAAAAATCTGTCAACAGCTCAATCTATAATCAATGAGATATTTGGTCTGGAGCACAAAATAGTTAATCGAAAATCTATGCAGATGACAACGATTCATCAACCTTGAAATCTCTCCAACTTAGATAGATATGTATTGAAACCCTTATCCAAAATATGAGACTGCAAAATCAATAGTTTTATAGTTCAACATGCCCCTTAGTACTGGGAAATATACACCCAAAAATTAATATAAAGGCATACATTTGCAAGCTGGTCGAGTATTGGCGATAAAGGCCACCCTGCCAATGAAAAAGCCCGAACTAACTGTAACACTATAACAGTATGATCTTACAATTGTAATGTGTCTAACCTTACTCCAATACAAATATTATCACTGCAAAGACACTGAAAATCTAGTGGATGCATACACACACTTACAAGGGTAGTCAAATGTCACTACTTCAACAGCATTTAAGGCCTCGGCCAGCATATCTTTCCATCTGCACAAGATATCAAATCAAGACATAACCTTCTCAGAATTATGAAACAGGCAAGTGAACTAATCTCATTCTTTAGAGAACCCATTTTAGTTGGCAGAATATATGAGAGAACATTTTATCCTGCCTATTTTGGAGAAAATTTTTGTTTATTTTGAGTCTCCGAACTCACAAGGGATAACCTCTCGCTCATCACTCGCACACACACGGACAAACAAACCCGGAGCCATTCTGCGACGCAAAATCCATTACTTGAAACAGAAGGCATCACAGCATTTAATGAAATATACAAAAAAAGATGCGTCACCCCGCCTGCACTTCCTTCAACAACGCGACAAAAGACACCTCATACTCCACAATAACAAACTCATAACTCAGACAACACACAAAAATGTAGTGGATTGATAGAACCTACCTGATCATCCAATCCGACGAGGAAGGAGCACCCGCCCCATGAGCAAAGACGATAACAGGTGCTTTCTCTCCCTTCTTCTGAGTTATCGCACAAGTTTGTTCAGCTCCCTCCTCTATAAGTGGTTGGCCTTTAGTTTCTTCTTCTTTAGGTTCGTTCCTGTTAATGCGCTTGCGCTTCGAAGTCATTTTGTGACACACTGTTGAAACAATTTTTTTCCGGGTTTTGTGCGACTGAATCGAATTGGAATTAGAAACCCTAGCTCGTCTGCTCCAATCCCAAATTCGCAGTCGATTTTCGCGCCAATCAAATTGGGGATTTTTGACAAATCCACACGTGTTGCTATTGATTGCCCATTATTGCATGATGATTACACGAGGAACCTCAATCGACGGTCCGTGGTAACTACACATTATTATTATATAAATTAAAGTTTTCAAAATATTACGGCAAAATAATTATTATAATAAACACAGAATGAATATTTTAAAATGCAAATTTTATTTTTTTCGAAAAAAAATGCAAATTTATTATTCAGCCTCTTAATTATATAGCTTTAATTTTTTAAATAATGTAATTATGCAATAGAAAAGTTTGTTTGTAAAATTTATTTTCTTAATCTATGTAAAACTAAATAAGCTTATTTATATATTTTGAGCATGACTATTTGTAATCTTTACTATGTTAAGGAGAGTGACGTACATTCACCTTTCATGAATAATCACGATCATCAAATAAATATTTCTTATTTTAACTTTAATTTATTGATTATGATTACTTAATTAAAGTGCCGTTTTATCCACTGAATAAAATAAAAATTCAAAACTACTGTCTAAGTTTTTTTAATTAAATAAACACCCTTGCATTTTAATTTATATGAGATTTATATATTAAATCGAATTAAATTTAACATTATGCATACACAAAACGCTTACTAATTAATATATACAGATATATATAAGCCACTTCACTATTATTTCATTTCATATAGCCAAAGTAACTCATTCAAAGCCACTGGCTTCTCGTCAATGGGAGAGGTCGATCTTGGGTTCAAGATCTTGCGTCGCTAAATATAACGACGGTTTTCATTAATCCGTCGCTAAACACACGTTTTTTTTTTAGCCAGAGCCAGCATATATATAGATGGTGGATAATATTAATACCGAATTAAGATGCCATTTAGGTGCTGCGAATGGGGATATATATGATTCTGCGACCCCTTTCCGTTATATCCCGTCTGCATGCAACAAGTGAATGGATTGGGTGGCTATATATAAAGAGATTCCAAGAACAAAATCAAGAGATTATATAAGTCAATAAAGAAGGAAGCAAAGAATGTCAAATATTGATTAAGAAATGAATATAAATTAGGTTGTCTACTCGGTGTTCTTAGGAGCCAATCTCTGTTTCAAATTGAATCTCATTCAATATTAATTTAATTTGTTTGAAACTTTTATTTTTGCTCTCGCAATCGTGGGTAGAGTAAAGTTATTTGCACTCAAGCTACTTTGTGAATAATATTAATTATAACTATACTTAATTATACAATATCAGTATCACGTGGTCGAATGTAATATAGATTAATACATAAATTTATGATTCCATATATTTGATATGAGATGAGACAGAAACACGTAACTAAAATAATTATTTGGATATATTAATATATTTTTAAATTGGATGGAGCGCCTCATTATTGATATCAAGATCTGGAAATTCGATCCATTGGATAAAAAGCATATCTAACAAATTGACTTTAATCTTTTTAGCAAATCTTGGACCTTTTTAAAATAGGATATGGGGTAGGTTGTGTTCCAATAGTGCCAAAGATATGGAAACCCCACCATTCAATTTGCCGTAGAATTTTCCTTTCAAATATTATTTATTATTAGTACGCCCACCACCCCGTTTTTCCAATTAATCTCTCAGATTATATATATATATAGCATGTAAGAAACTAGCCAAATATTAATTCAACCAATACGATTTATATATATACGATTTCAAAGCATTGGTTGCTTCCTCTCCCTCAAGGGCTTCTGATCTTAGCTAGCTAAGGCATCTGTATATAATCACATTCATTGATGTTACCATGGATATTGGCTAAGTTCAGAGGCTCTACAGGGAGAAGGAACAAATATTGTTTTGGCTACAGATTTCTGCAGTTTGCATTAATTATTAGGTGCGTGTACGTTTACGATATCTTTTCCAGGCCACGGATTTAGAGGGTTTACGACAAGCGTAAGTCTCGGGATCGGGTCTACGTAGGTTCCAGAAAAGTTAATGAATAATATTATTATACATACTGCATTGCATATATCTCGTTTTTATATACTTTATATATATATATTTGTTGATGATATGTAATGAGATATACTTGTTCTAAAACACCAAGTTATAATTAATGAAATGAAAGCCCATACATGATACATGCATGCAATCGATTAAAGCAAAGCCCATTCAATATATATAAATGGATAAATAGTAGCTTTTGTTGATATAAATATTATTTATAGGGCTTCTACGTACTTGGATTTTGATGATGGTTAATTTTAAACTTTTATGAGCATTATTAATGTAATGTTGCACGTCGTCCTTTGAATGAGATTGGCATGAGTTTTTAATTATATATACTTCACACACACAAACACACACACACACACATACACATATATATAATATGTTAATCTTTGATATATATGTGACAGACTAGGAATTATGAGAAAATTGCTCCAACCACCCTTGTGAAGGTACGCATGAGCTAATACATCCCTGTGTAACGAGTTTGAACATTTAAGCTCCTATGTTATAATTGTTTTTTTAACATAAAAGTCCCTATCCATACGAGAAAATAATACCAAATACCCCCGTGAAATAATTGAAGAGCTAATAACTCCTGTGTTTCGACAAAATATATTTTTTTCGCTGAAATTTTTTTACATATCATTTTATTTTTTTAAAATAATCACAGTTTTTTTTTATGTAGCTAATATAAGATAATATAATATAATCATAACATAAGAATTGATTGATATTTGTACGATTTTAAGTGATAATAAATAAATAAATAAATAAATCCTTGCACAACAAATTTGATGGATCGAAATATATAATATATCAATTGACAAAATAATAGAGTATTATTTTTAAATGGATATATTTTTTGTTTTTTAATATATATTTTAGACAAAATATATTTTAAGAAGAATGAGCTAAAAAAAATATAACACATGGGTTCATTTGCTCAAATCCATTGCACAAAGGGGTTAATTTTTTTTTTTTTTAATAATTTCACGGGCATATTTTTTGCTATTTTCTCTAGGAATTATATATGTATATTCAGAGTGGTCGTCATGTTAAGTTGCTCTTTCAAAAAAAAATAAAAATCATGTTAAGTTGCTCACACGAGCGCAATTAAGAGTGAATGTGAAGAAGTCAAAAGTACCATGCATATATATAATATTTGCACATTGCGAGCCATGCATTTAATTAAATATAATTTAATGAGCAAGTATATGTTATATTATATTTCTTTAGTAAATGAATTAATAGAGCATGAAAAAAATCCACACTCCAGTTATCACTGACTCAATAGCCAGGGACGTGCACATAGGATCTGGAAGTTTTAGTTTACTGATCTGTATGTCAAACGACACCCACCTATATTATATTGTATTATATTATATTTTTACCTAAATAAATTACCCTAATGACTAGAAATTATATAATAAGAATTAATAATACCGGCCCCCCCCCACGTTAACCTAATGAGTCTAACATGATTAAACTTAATTAATTAGATCCAAATCTTGAACAAAATAACCCAATTAACGAATACCTTAGTCTTTTGCCAGCTATTATATAGTAAATATTATATTGAATTTGTTAAAGTATGTCGTCTCTTGCATGAGTATGTAGCTTCGGATTCAACTTGTCTTGTCATAATTTAGGGTATACCACTAAATAATCAAGCCGCACATTGACCAAAAAACTAGCAAGAGAAAGATAGTCAATTCTCTTAATTAGCTTAAAAAAAATTCAAATATATATTTTAAACTATTATTACTTCTTCTTTTTTAAAGAATACTCACACACACAACTGATCATTTTTTACCAGTTCAAAGAACACATTTAAAAAAAAAGGCGTGGGAGTGAAATTAATTAGGACATTAATGACAAAATCTGTTAGAAAATAATTAATATATATAGTTCATGTGGGGATATATATGGAAAAATAAAAAAGTGGGGACATGAAAAATTGAAAATGATGTGTAGTTTAAAATTGCATCATTGCATGTGATGTGGGCAATAGTAGGAGCAGGAAGAGGACCCCCCACGAAGGAAAAAAAAAAAAAAAAAGGAAGAAAAATGGCAGCCTTTTTCGTTTCGAACTTTGTTGAAAAATGGAAGCACAGTGGGAGTAATGGTGTCTTGTTCTCCTTGTAACCTTAACTATATAAAGTGTGATTCTGAAAATGCGATTGTACATGAAATATTGTATCACATCCCGTATTGATATGACCATATTTGTTTGATGCTAAGCTTCAACAACAGACTCATTGCTTAGCTAGCTGCAGGAATCTGCCCTTTTTCTTCTCTCTTAATTTCTTTTTTACCCTTTAATTTGTCCATTGCGGATCATGCCGATCGACGGCTCTCCATTTTCTTTATTTACTACCCAGCTAGCTAGGGCCTAGGCGTCATTTTTATCATATATATGTAATAACGGAAATGAAACTTTAGATTTCATAAAAATGTTGCAAATATTTGCCTCCAACCCGGCCACCATCCTCGCGGTGTAGCATAGACTTAGATCGAATCCACCTTAAAACAAAAATATCTTGCATAATTTTCAAATTCAATTGATCGCCCTATTGCTAGATCTACCACCGGTTGTGTACGCATTATTCCTTTCTTGATTACTAGTGAAGACTTTGCAACGTACATGGCAAGTCCTCTTCAATAAAATATTTTTAAATTTATAATTGTACTCAAAATTCATAAAAGAATTTGCTTCAGAATACTTGAACCTATATATCAATAATTAAAGCACACCAATTAGTTTTGTGTGTGTGTGTGTGTGTTTTTTTTTTTTTCAGCTCTATATATATATATTTTAAGTTTATAATTTATCTATTCATTTTAATTTTTTCTACGGTGCATATGTGCATCGGAAAATGAACGTGTAATTTTTTCAATTTTAGTCAATTTTCATTTGAGTGCATGTGTGCATCAAAAAATGAACGTATCATCGAAAAATGATGACTACAAATAAAAAATGTGCAATTACAAGACCAAAAATGAAATTGATTTCCCAGGCATTTTTATTACTTCATATGTTGATTTTATCCTGGTGATGGTTGCTAGAATAATATCGGGAGTTTGTGTTTCTTGTACGTACATGCAAGTGGAGGTTTGATATCGATTAATTGAAATATAAAGTGATACGATTAATTACAATGAGTATAATATTGGGATATGAAATGTTTTTCTTAATTAGGAAAACTTTGGGCCCATATTATATTTTACATGATAAATTATAAAAATAACATTGAATCGAATTATATTTCTTTTATTTTTTTAATTACCCTTGAAAATGAAAAATGTCATCCTCGAAGGTATAACCTTACATCAAGCATGATTATTTTAACTGAATCTTCCAATTTAAAATTTTTAATGCATATTTTATAAGAATGCGGACGTTCATGCAAGTTTTAAAATTAAATAGAAATATAAATAAATACATTTTTTAGGAGAAAATATAAATAAATATTAGGTTATCAATACAACGTACACTTTATTAATGGAATCAGTTCTTGATTTGATTCGGTAAGATTAGATTCATATTCTACAAATTGACATGCCAAATTTGAACTTCACGGGCCGGGGTTGAAAAAAAAAAATTCAATATTTACTTCAGAGTTTTTATTTTAAATTTTTAAATCTCAGATTAACCAGAGGAAAGAGAGAATATTTTAAGTAGATCTAAAATCAAGAAAGCGAATATTAAAAACAATATTATATATCAATTAGTGATAACAATGAACAACATACAATATATATACGTACATGATCGTCCTTGTATTAACACATTACAGTTTGATGTTTTCGAAATATAAATAGTTTTTTTTTTTTGAAAATTAGAAATATAAATAGTTAATTAAATATACAAAAACATGGAGAAACATGTACCACTGCCATTTTTTTGTTTTATATATATACGAGTTACGATCGGATAAAATGATCAGTATGTAGTGTGAAGAAACGCTAGCTAATTACACAATATAATTAATTAATCAATCCCAAGTCTTCGTAGACCATAATCACAAGATCCAATAGCTTACATTACACGACATTGTTTGAAAATTGGGAGGAAGTTGTATAATAATATTATAAACCCAACTTCTTTTAATTTCATCGATAAAACTTCTTAACAATAGCATTTGAAATTGCCATTTTTGGTATTTTTGGTAATAATAATAAAAATATATATCAATACTCAATGGGCCTTGCTCTCATAATTCAATTCAAGCCAGTTCTTGATTTTTCTCCACAATTCTCACCTCTTTGTCAGATCTAAGTATATTTGCCTGTAAATACAAACACAGAAGAAAAGTGAATTAGCAGCATAATTATGTAATTCCAACCCCATAATTAACATACTACATATATATACATATATCAGAATTTCTTTTTTTTTTTTAATTCATTTTGTAAGTAATGCTTTTGTTCTCTTAGCCCATACGACCTGATCATCCGTAATTTCGACGGCGAACCCATCGACGATCACCAAAGAGAGGGTTTTGTTATAAGTTCCGGGCTGGAAGTTCTTGGCCAAAAGCTGGTCATGTTTTCTACTCAAGTACACATCAAGTTCATTTCCTCCTCTCTTTGTTCTGATAATTTTACACAATTGTAACCAAAAAAACCCCAACAAAGTTGTATCTGTCAGATATTGTATGAGAACAAAGACAAACACACACAGAAGCACTTAGTGAAGGTGAGAAAAGAATTTACTTGGTAGATCGGAGCCTTTCATACTCTGGATCATAGTTCATGAAAACGAAATGCAGCTCACTTTTTGTGTCATCCATGATCACAATTCTTGGGCAAAAGAAATGCCTTTATCTGCCTCAGAATGTATTAAATTTTGACTCCCTACAAAGGAATGGTAGCAGTGGCAGTAGGTGCCTATTTATACATGTTAAGTAGGCTATCTTGTGAAGGAATACAATATGAGGTGTTTGGACTTTTGTTGCTAGCTCTCTCTTTTTTCCAATTTTATGAATTTTTTTAGCAAATTTAAATTTATTTATTTATTGATTGATCTAAGTTAGAGGATAAAATTAAGTTGAATATAGAATTCTCTCACACACACACACCCCTCCCCCATTTGCTTGGATGCTTCTCATAATTCATAAATAATATTTTACTAGCACGTATGCAATGATACTCATATAATAAGAGTACGTAACTCACAAAAATTGTGATGCGGTAGTATTTGTTAAATAGATATTCAACTCGATTCATGAAAAAATATTACTTTTTATATCACAAATATTATTTTTTATATTAAATATGAATGAGATACACCCGTCTCTACTCTAAATAATTTTATATTATAGGTTCATAGTAAAAATTTAACCCTAATTACCCTAAATTTCCAATTGAGTAATGTATGTTATTCTGGATACCGGTGCGCACCATGTATCCAACCATGATTCTGACTCCAACTTTCTCCTTCTTTATATCAGGTTTTGTACAATCACACATACAATATTGTCAATCACACGCTTGTGCTTGTAAAGTCAACATTAAATAGAATCAGTAGACTTGGTAAATTAATTAATTAATTATATATGCGACTTTAAGTCCAATGTATGTGTCATTTCATTCTAGCTTGTGGCGATAAATATATTCGTCAAGGAAAACTAAAATTTTCATTTTAGCTTGTGGTGATAAATATATATGTTATAGAAATTCAGTTTTAGTTTGTTATTTTGATTTTTTTTTTGGTAATTTTAATCATTTTTCTTTGTGGTGCTAATTAATGTGATACTGACATATATGTTGTCACGTCAGTACTTAGCGAATTTTTTTTTAAATTGCTCAAAAAATTGAAAGATGCAGTACTAAAATTGAACGGGATTTTTGGTCCATTAACTTGTCCATGTTTTGATTTGGTTTTGATCCATTAACTTCTTAAAATTTGGTTTTGATACACTAACTTTTAAATTTTGAGTGATTTTGGTCCAACTGCATACGTGTCAGCTAGACATTGACACACGTCACTTGGAAAATGCTGACGTGCGCCAATGTCTAGCTGACACATGTGTGATTGGACCAAAATCACTGAAAATTAAAAATGAGCGTACCAAGACCAAATTTTGAAAAATTAATGGACCAAAACCAAAACATGAATAAGTTAATGGACCAAAAAAATATTTTTTTTCAAAATTGAATTTGGTCGATATATATAGAACCTATCAAAATTTCAGTTTAGGTTCAATTAATCATTTATATTTAATTGTATATGTAGTTTCAACTTAACAAAGTCTAAAAACCACACCGTTGAAAATGTCAATATATTCCATAATGCTATCATTCTTAGATCTAACGGTGTTGTGTGTACATTAATTTCTTCAAAAGCTCAATGATACATTCTCAAGGACATCCATTGAATTACTCCAATATTACATAAAATCATTTCTATTGTACCTAGGGCTGTCATATAGAACCAAAATATCGAATTTTCGGGATATCATAACGAATTTTTTTTTGATATACAAATATTTTTTCGGTTTACGGAATTATTTTTTAGTATCTATATATATGGTATTAATATGGATTTTTTGTATATCAAAATTTTGGAATTTCATTATCGGTTCCGGTATGAATTTTTTTCATACCGATATATTTGATACGATATACCGAAAACCCACCCCTAAATTTGTACCGTTAATTTACAAATACAAGATCGTTCATTTTACTCGAAGTGTAATGACTATTTTTAATCTAAAAGTGATTAAAATCAATTTTGTTATCAAAATGCCGTATTATATATGTGCATATATCCCTAACACTTTGGTGTATTAGCTTTTAATTAACTTTTGGTCTGATTCTTGTTGCGACGCTAGATATAACTATGAAACTTTAGCATTTTCGGATATTATATATATAAATATGTTAGCGATCCGACGAAATAGGACTAAAAAAAATCAAAGTTATTTTATCAATATATACTTGCACTAAAACCCAAATTAGATATATAGATTAGTTCATATGTGTGTGTGTGTGTGTGAAAGTACTAGGATCGGAGTGATAGCATTATAAGAATCACTATTCCAATTTCGATCCACACATATATGCTAATGAATTGAGCTCTACTCAAATTATTATAAGCTTTAATATATGCTTTAAAAATTCATCATAATCAATAAAATACTCTTAAAAAGCATTATGTATTTATTAATAGAAGTAGATCACTACATAGGATCTCAATAATTTAAAATGATTGAGATTAATATATAAGATTTTATTTTATACTCATGAATGTAACATTTAGTACTTGAATTAGTATCTGACCTTGAATTAGTTATTGCAGCTTATTATTTTGTTGGATTAATTTATATATATATATATGCTTCACCTGGAGTTGATATCTCCACGAATCCACCCAAAAATGGGTGGGAGATACCATATTTCACTGGAAAATCACATCATGGTGATGACATTGACACCGAGTCCAATTAATTTAAAATTTGAGGACAATAGCTAGTTGGCATCTTTGGAACTAATTGGGAACTCTTTGGTTTTCGTCGTACAACGTCAGATTGTGATTCCACGTGCCAAACATACAATCCATCAAAATGGGGGACAGATGAAGGTGCATATGGGTGCTTCAATCGGAACCTGTACGTCATTCAGTAATTGGTCCAATGTACAAAATGATCTGTCACCCACACGGGAATTGATGATCTATTCGGAAGGGTGAGTCCATGCTACAAATATCTGTTTATATAACATGATAGTACGATTATCTAACTTAAAAAAAAAAAAAAAAACTAAGTTTATAGGTGTTTTTTTTTTTAAAAAAAAAGTTATAATAAAATATTCACTAGAACATCTTACATAAACACATGTATCGAAAATTCTACTCGCGTTGTGACATAGACTCACTCGATTTCTTGTCCAACGAGAGATACAAATTGTGTGGGTGATTTCTTTTCATTTCCATTGAATTTTCCACTCTTTTTACTAAGATATTTATTTATGTAAAAAAAAGTTTGAGATGGAACACATATTCTTTAACATAGAACAACGTACGGCGCCCATATATTTGGAGACCTTGTGTAATATATTGTTTGAGATGGAACACATATTCTTGCATGATGTCCAACAAATACAAAAATTTTACACGGTACTACTAAAAATTATATTCTACATTGATCTGAAGATTCATAATATTAATCATTACAAAACTACATATATAATGTATCTTCTAGACAAGAAAGGATTTGTTGTATGGTAGGTCTCGCATTCGACACACCATCAATGCATCCCAAGGCGATTTCGTAAATCATGTTGGCTTGCTTTAGATCTCTTCCCTCCACGCAGAACTCAAACAAGCAATCAATATTCCTTTTCGCCTTCGATGAAGTGCCGGCCTTGTTAGGCCATCCAAGGATATCCATCAACACAACGCCCAAGTTATGTACGTCGCTCTCGCGCGACGTCGTTCCCGTGCATAATACTCGCTCCGGTTGTGTTGAAAGCTGCACCATCTGCCCCGGATCGTCGATGTCCACGACGTTCTCCGCCAGCTGGACGAAACCGTAGTTGGACAGATGGGCGGTGAAGTCGATGTCGATCATGACATTGGAGGATTTGATGTCTCCGTGGACGTTTACTTGCAAGTGTTTCTCTCTCGGAGGGTTTTGGGAGTGGATGTATCCGATTGCTTTTGCAATGCATTGGATTATCTTGAGGCGATGCTTCCATTGTAGGGCAGTTTGGCCTTGTTCCCTTGCACCTAATCAAGAAAATTAATGTTTTGGGATATATATATATATATATATATATGTACTTTCGAATATATATATATATGTTTCAAACTATATATAATGCATCATAGCTTCCAACCTTCTTGATAATTAAACAAGAGAATATTTGGAAAAGTATAGATTCAATAGAGCACATCAGATGAGAGTTATTTTTAGATGAAAATTATTGTTAAGATAAAACAATCTAGACTTCTGTGTGATTCTATGCTACACCGGGAGCAAACGAGATATTGACATACAATATGATCCAAAAATTTAAAAACATATACCAGCAAGCAAATCAGCGAGACTCCCCATAGGATAGTAGCCACAAACCACAAATTTGATCCTCTTTGTGTACAAATAAGCTGAAACAGGCACCAAGTATTGACACTGGTTCCCAATCTGTGCCACCCTTTCGATCCTCCTCCCGAACTCTCTCTTGCTTATCAAAACATTCCTAAATCTTTTCACCGCACAAATAATCCCTCCTTGGAGAACTACTTTTTCAGTCATCCCCAATGGACTTTCCCCTAAAACCCCAACTGAAGCCCTCAAAACCTGCCTTAGTGTCATCTGCGTCGACTCCGAATCATTACCAATATTTCTAGTATTTTTACAACTAAACTTCTTGCTGACCGAGTTACAGCTGTAGCCAATGTCGTATCCTTCGAACGAGGTTAAGGGGACGTCATCCATGTAACCTAAGGCGAACTCTTCGTAGCCGTAAATGGAAGACGTGGACCGGAGGCTACATTCTCCGGCTTGAGGGCTTCGTTTAGGTCTAGTGTTCAAAGCTCTTGATAACATCTTTCTTTCTTTAGTACTTGAATTTTTTTTTTAAAATGCTTAGTTTTTTATGTTCGGGATCATGGTTTGCAAAATCTTGAGGGTGTGGATACCTATTAAATGATCGAACATGGGTTGATTCTGATTGGTTTCAAGTGTTTTTCTTGGTATACAAAAGAAATGAGTTTTGTTTGTATAGGATATATGACTGTTTGTATCAATCTTAAATGCATATGTATTAACGAGCTAGATTTAGGAAATTCCGTGATTTGAACTGTCTTTGTATTGTATGTAGTTAATAAATTAAGAGTCTTAATTGGTACAACAATATTTGTATATATAATAATTCTTATAACACAAAAAATTCATGAACACAAATTTTAAATTTATCAAAATCTCATTATAAATTCAATAATAGTAAAATCTCCGTGATTCGAACTGTCTTTGTATTTTATGTCGTTGATAAATTAAAGATTTCATTACGAGTTTGGTTCAGAAATTCTAATTAAAAACAATTTTTTAAGGTAGTTTTTGCAAATAATAATAATAATAATAATAATAATAATAATAATAATAATAAAAGTTATAGTAATTATTTACTTCAAAAAATGAAATGAAGTTTTTTGGTGGCCTCTGCATCAACTATTTTTAAAATATATATTTGAACATAAAATTATTGTCATTTTAATTTCAGACTATTTTGATCTCATTATTAATTATTGAGGTGATATCAACAATTTTTAATACCAACTCAGCATTTTCCATTACGTCATCAATATTTTTTGGTGAACATGCATCAACAATTTGGTGAAATTAAAATGTCTAAAATATTATTATTATTATTATTATTATTATTATTATTATAAAGTAGTAATTACTATATCAAAAGCAAAACTTGAAATATTTAGTTAACAAAAACTCGGATTAATGAGACATGCCAGTGGACAAAAAAATTATTTTCTCTATGAAATATGTACCTACAAATATCTGGTTATTATTACAAAATCTGATTTTAGCATTGAATATTGTTACAAAATATTCAACACTTCATTATTCTTTATTCAATAATTGTACGTATAGAAAGCTGGTTATGAAAGAAAAATTAAAATGTAGTTAAATTTGCTTGGTTATGAGGTTAATTATCTCAACCATTTGCTGTGTTGATCATGTTTTTATTTGATTCGAATAAGAAACGTCACCGAATAAAATATTTTTTTATTTTAAATGTCAACGCAAAAAAGGAAACTCGAGACCTCACCTTTTCCTTCACGTGACTCGAAATTATTTAACTCAAATAACTAAGTCATAATCTATAAAATAAATAAATAATAATTCCGTGACAGATACGAGGCATAAATGTGTGATCATTTCCAGTAGTACAGTACAAGGAAATTTTATGAATCTACTGTCCACAAAAGTTGTGCTTGATAGGAAATCATGATTAATTTCAAATTCTTTGATTTATTTGCATCAACCATTTCAAAAGCCACGCTAAAATTTCAATAATTAAAAATTTATTAAATGTTCCTTCAAATCAAATTCAACAAACTAAACATTTTGTGGGGAAAAAAAAAATCACGACGCATTTAATGGGCGGCAGAATTAATATATAAATTTAATATGAATCTTGTTATTGGAGCCAGCGATGTAATATTAACGAATAGATATAGACAAACAACAACATTCTTATTTGGCTTGCCCTGTTATTCCGTGCTTTGTCTTATTATTTTCGGTACGTCAATTATGAGACATTCTTATGGATTTACATCAATGAAAAATTAATAATTCATGCTTTGTCTTATTATTTTGAGTAGGTGTATAGTAGGGATTTACATCCATGCAAGGAGTTAGTCTTAATCATATTTGCAATTAAAATAATATTTTTATATAAAAAGTAAAAAATTTCAAGGATAGAGATGGATTTACAAAATTGCCCGAGCTATTTACAAGTGCTTTTGTTATTTATTTTTGTATCCCCTATCAAGTGCAAGTAGATTGCCAAACTTCCTATGCATATATTTAATCAATCATCGAAAAAGTTGGTTATAGTTCTAAATCAATCATCAAGCGATTGACTTTTATTAGTTTCACAAATACGAGCATAATTTGTTTCCTAGGATCATTTTTACGACCACTAGACCATATTCAGAGGTCACAAAATGTCCTCTTTATCTTGTCCCATGATTGTAAAGAAATCTGGAAAATGAGAGGTAACGGACATAATGTTAACAAAGAAACTTAAATATTTATACATAGCCACTCAAATCCATTTCTTGATACATTGAAATAACCATAATTTCTCACATAATTTTAATCAAAAGATTGAACAAATTTCAAGAATTCTCAGAAAGAAGAAGCGCAAGCACCGAGCTGCTGACTGCTGGTCAATTCAGAACATGGCCATGGGCTAACTTCGACAGCAGCTCCACTCACATCAGAGCACTGCCATGGAAGATTTCTCGAACCCGGGGATCCACGGAGATTTATATTCGAAAGACAGATCCCAGTAAATGGTGCATTCTTCAGCCCGTGAATCAAACCGGGTTGCAGAACCTTCTCGCCCCACACGTCCTTGATCGTAATGTCTTTCAAAGTTGGAAGAGCATTCGGATTATAGTTCTCGTCAGGGTGGTCTCCAACATCGCCCGAGATCTTGATCCCCTTTCGTGCATTCTCTATGTAAATGTTGGAGAAAGTGATGTTTCGTATAGTTCCTCCTCGGCCTACATTGGTTTTCAAATGGATTCCGACTCCCATATTAAATAGATTTATGTGCTCTGCTAAAACGTCTTGAACTCCACCGGAGGTTTCACTTCCAACAGCAATTCCGGCAAATGGTGATGAACCAGTTACTCGTCTAATTGTTATACCTTGACTAGGGCGATTATAAGCGATTCCGTATTCATCCCACCCACTCTTCACTGCCACAAGGTCATCTCCTGTCGATATGTATGAGTCCTCGATGCATACATGGGAGCTCGAGTCTATATCAGTAAATAGCCAAAAAAAAAGATAATATAGAATATCAGTCATTTTCCATGTATAATAAATATACCACGAAAGAAATACTCCCCCTCATAAAAAACATTCCTTGACACAACTTACCTGGATCGATTCCATCAGTGTTGGGAGAGTCTGCAGGAGCCAGGATGGTAACGTATTGAATGACAACATTGCTGACAATAGCAAAAAAAATGACTTAAACCAGATGCTCTGTTTTACCGTTTCAAGGTTCCAACTTTAAACCGAAATAAAAGGCCAGAAGGGATAACAAAATTACTTGGCACGACAATACATAAGCTTTAGGACAACTGTCTCGATATTCTTCAGTGGATTAAAACTAAATCACATACAATCACTAGCGCAGTAAGACAAATACCCATACCTGCAATACACGGGGTGTATGTTCCAAAAGGGCGAGTTCTTGAAAATAACATTGGAAATTGTTATACTTCTGGAGTTCATCAATTCAACGAGGTTAGGCCTAGTAAACTGAAGTGTTCTTTGCCTCCACATATTCCACCAGACTTCACCTTGACCGTCAATCGTCCCATTTTCACCTAAAAAAGTAAATAAATGAGCAATGGTTGAACAAAAACTAAAATGTTCCTTTACAAAATATAAAACAGAAGGGTGACAGCATTTTGTTTATTTAGTCCTTCAGATGATTCCACTCATACTGACCTGTGATTATCACATCATGTAGCCCATCGCCATGGATGAAGCTCATATACCTTCCCCCAGGCAGTTCTCTTCCTCTTCCATAAGAAGGCAAGGGATTTATCAACGGCCATTGATCGGTATCCTAAAGCATTGAGAATGAAAACAAGGTGAGAGATTCACCCCATATGTGTAAGAATAATAAAGGATGAGTAGAAGAAATGATAACATTGGTTTTAGACATACAAACACAATAAAGTTCAGAAGTCTCATTATCGTAAACACGCAATCTTATACTAATTTAATATATAACAGACTCAAAGCTATAACTAAAAATTTAACAGATGACGGAATCTAGCACACGCATGCAGTATCACCATTGCACATTTAAGACCATGCATTCAATGTATGCGTGAATAGTTAGCAGAAGCTATGCTAATACGACATCATTGTTTAGATTTTCCAAACGTATGAACAAAAATTTGACCTTTCATAACAAAGGTGACTTATCCATGTTGTCTTACCCAAGGACATAGAGAGAAAGTGAGCAGAAACAGTCACATATTTCTATCGCATTTTACCATATCTATAATCCTGTGATAAGCTACACCCAACATAATATGATATTTCACTCTCTATACTCATTTTCTAGCTCCTCCAATAATCTTTATACAGTTCAGATATTTACTATTTTTTAAAAAATATATTATCATGTTGTCCACTAGATAGCTAGCAGGCCATGATGCATTGATTAAGTAGAAAAAGGAATAAATATAGTGATAATTTGATTGTTCGTCGCCGTAGTAAATAGACGAGAAAATAGAATTTCTCTCCAGCATCTCTTCCAAGGTGATGTTCCAATATCTTCATCTTCTTTCTTTTATCACTTAGGAGCCGTGTGAGATGAAAGTCTCATGCACGGTTTTGAAACTCCCAATTCTCTAGCAAATATAGCCCTTTTCATCATTTCTTCGCATGTACCCGCAGTAGCATTCAAGTAATGCCCTTTGACTTGCTCCTACGGAACCAAGGTCGAAAAGATTGAGAAAATCAGTCATTCACAACCACTAATGAAGGATTCCTCGAAAAGTTAAGGAGTCCTACTCATGGTGACTTAGTTGAATTGGGCGAAGCTGTACTCACTTACGATCAACATCTTGTGAAGTTCTTCTTGAACGAATCTATTTCTATGTAAAAATAGAACGTTTTGTGAACGTCTTTGTTAAGGTGATCAATATTTGACAATAATATGCTCAAGCCAGCTCCTCGGCCCGCACCCCTCCTTTGATGTGCCCCCTAACATCTCATTCAACGCCATTCAATCCCAAAATCATGTAATAGCCTCTTATACCAACTCAACGTCACTCCATTAAAATCTCATGAATCAACATGCATATTGACCCAGTCAAGTTTTCCATCAGAACTTTAATCACATCGTCCTTGTATGTTCATTCATGAAAACCAACTCATCTAATAAACTGATCAAAATTATCGACATGTATAACTTAGATTAGATAATTGGAGGAACCAGAAACGTGATGCATAGGCAAAACAGAAAATTAAAAATATTTTAAAATAACACCAGGGGAAAACCATTTGCTTCTTTTTTAAAAAAAAAATCTAAAAAGAAGGGCGTAATCGGTTCCAGCTTATTTCCCTCTCACTTCACCAGTATCTTACAACTTACCGGCATAACCACTCGCACATCAATTAATTTCACTTTGGCGTAGCCGCGTAGGAGTATGCAGATTGGTTATGGGATCACAAGTTCAAAATCCTAAGGTACATAACTCTATATAATTCTTAAGCTGGTCTCCCGTGCTTAATATCACACATTTGTTGCCTGATGCCCGACCAATTAGTGTGTGAGTGTGTGTGTGTCTTAATATTAACTTCTGGCATATGATTCACATCTTCCACTTGGGGGCATGTTAGGGCACAGTGTTATTGTTTGAAATCGCAAAGGGAACTTGATGATAGAGAGGCTTTTTCCCACAACAAAATCCTTAACAATCCCAGAAACAATTTAACGAAATATTTTTACTTCAAAATTTTAACTATCAAGACGACAGTAACTATTCCAATGAGATTATGAAAAGGAGAACATTTGTATACCGTTGTAGCTTTGATAACAGCATTTCTAGCCAAGAACAGAGTCATGTGGCTGGTGAGATTAAAGGGTCCTGTTAAAAACTCTCCAGCAGGAACATAAAGTAGAGAGCCACCCGGCCTCCCCAAATGCTGGATTCGGTAAATTGCCTCCTGAAAAGCTTTCGTGTTCAAAGTCACTCCATCCCCAACAGCACCAAAATCCTCTAGCGATATGACATCGCTTCGGTACCTGATTGGTACAATTCCCGAGCATGTAACCCACTCGGCATTGGCAAATCTAGAGCAATTTATTAACAGAGATATAACCCCAAAGGACAGCAAAGTCGAAACAGCAAATGCAAACGGGTGCTGCTGCATTTTGAACTGGTTCTTGATTCTGTTTCCCGAATTCTTTGCAAATCTGGGGGTCGAAACTTGTAAGTGGATTTAGTGAAGAAAGGACACGAGGGTTCCAAGAAAAAATATTTCTTAATCAAAGTGGAGTAGGATTAAGCTCAGTCGAATGGGCGGAAAGGGATGATTTGTGTATAATGCGTCACTAAAGCTCAGATTTTTGTAACTACTTTGTGATTAAGCCAACTGTTAAGAGTATACGACAGAAAAATTCAGCAATTCTCCGCTTCAAGAAACGCAACACAGCGGAAAAATCTGAAAAACTGCATGCTCCATCAAAGATTCAAATAATTAAAAAAAATGAGATCTTGAAATGATACAAAGAGAAAACTCCAAACAAAGATCTCCCGAAATGATTAGACCAAATCTGCAATTAAAAAAATGAAAACAATCACCACAACTCCAATCATAAAGCATAAATGGCTACAAAAAGTAGAAACTTGGTACTAAAACAGAAGAAGCAAAAGAAAACACAGGGAAGTGAACAAAAATACAGAAAGTGGTTCAAACACAAACAAACCCATTAAAGGTTACCCGCGGAGCTCTTCTTTGTCGTGAAGTAGCCGGGGTTCCAAATGGATAAAGAGAGTGGTCACCGAGAGGGGAGAGGGAAGGACCTTTTTATTATTACATTATAAATATATTTTATAATAGATCAGAAGAAAAAGGGGAGACAAAAATTAATAGTTAATTAACGGATAACTTTTGCTTTCGACCCATGTCCCCCCTCGGTGTGGGCAAATGCTACGATAAACATTTAAAATTTTGCCCGTAAAGTAGTTGTTTTTACTTTTTTGAATTTTAGAATTTTGATCATTAACAGTTTTTAGTTATTTTACATGAAGAATTGATATGATCGCCATAATCCTTATGTCAACATCACGGGGGAAAAAAAAAACTTGAGCTTGAGATTATAACATCATTTGTTTTTTCCAAAATTGTTTTTTTCATAAAATTTGCAGAAATTGTAGAAAATATAAAAAAAAAAAAAAGTTGTTGAGGTTCACAAATCACCATAGCATGTGGCGTCTGGCCCTTACTGGCCTGAATTATGGAACAGATGCACGTGCTTGCCAAATGCCAGGCCATTTAATTCATTAACATCATCCATTAAATTGTGACTTCTATACCACAATTATTTGCTCGAATTTTACATATATATCAACTAAAAATTAATAATAATAATAATAATAATTTAAAACAATAGTTTCAATAATAATAACAATAATAGTCATAATAAAATAAATACGTATATATATATTTCGAGAGTCGCTAATATCTACAATGAAAAATAATAATTTTTTATATAAAATATAATATTTTTTTCATGAGTCAAATTAAATAAGAGGTATGTCTCGCAAAATCGACATTAAAAATCGTCTAATATGATTTTTTTAAAGTAAAAGACATGTCCTAATTAATTAAACTCAATTTATATTTGAACATATTTGAGTTTTAATAATTCACTTTCAGTATTTTCCAAACACCATTCCGTAATCCGGTATGATTTGTATCAACTTGATAAGTTCAAAATTATTACAAAATATACATGCTTATAAATAAAGTTATAGTAAAGCCAAAGTACACTTGGTCCCATGTGACATGTGTAAAGACCTAAATATCCTCATGTCCAGCCCAGAAGTTGTAAATAAGTTTGTTGGACATTAAATAACAATGTTTGAATACAGACATTTTTTTATAGATAGACGATATATGATAATAGAGTTGTTAATGGGTCGGACGGTTCATTCACGGGCCAAAGCCCATATTGGGCTCATCAAACTAAACCCAATTAAAGAGTCGAACCTTATGGACCAAAATATTAGCTGGGTTCATATTAACCCGGAATCCCATCGAGGCCCGGTATATACAAACATATTTTCTGTTTTTTTTAAAAAGAAAATCAAAATTTGATTGGTCATTCAATATTAAAAAAAACTATTGTATGAAATTCTAACCTTTTTAAAAAGTGATAAAATTCATTGCTTTCGCGTCAAAAGATTTCCTGCAATATGTAAATTGTTACCAAAAATAATTAAATTTCAAAATAGAATTATTAAGCTTTACATTTACATGTATTAAAACTAAACATCCAGGTATGGTTTTTCAAGAAACGAGGGAAGGCCATGTAGTCGGTGGCCCGACCCGAATAAGTGGAGCCCGATTGGGGAAATTGACAGTCAACTCACAGTGCACGTATTGAAGTAGAA
This sequence comes from Henckelia pumila, assembly GCF_033568475.1. Classification (NCBI taxonomy): domain Eukaryota; kingdom Viridiplantae; phylum Streptophyta; class Magnoliopsida; order Lamiales; family Gesneriaceae; genus Henckelia; species Henckelia pumila. The sequence continues at coordinate 215,720 of NW_027331885.1, forward strand.
AGCTTTGCATTTGAATGTGAATATTCAGCTTAAGCTTAAGCTTGAGGATGAAGTTGTGTTTTTAATCCCCAAACAACAGCACATGCCTCCATTTTCATCTCCCCTTCGTAAAGAACATGCAAGACCTGTAATTTATGTTTTTAGTCCCAATAATATCATAAACACGACAGCATTTATTAGTATCTGCCCATTTTTCTGTACCATTTCCTCCCTCATCTCTCCATATATACTCTGTCTTTCACCCTTCCCTCTCGCCCAATCTCAATCTTTTTCTTCCTTCTATGCTCGTTCTTGAGTTTATCTCCAGTTTCAACGAATGTTTGAGCAGCACATTTGAGTTTAAACTTTTTTTCCCGGTTGTTTTTATAAGTTTTTGTTTGAGGTTTTGATGGAGAAATCCTCGGGGCTCTGTTTTTCGATGGCTCCTCTGTTTTTGGTGCTTTGGGTTCTCCTTCCTCCTCCGGCATTGGCTGTCCATGACTATGGCCAGGCTCTCAGCAAGAGTATTCTTTTCTTTGAAGCTCAAAGATCTGGCTACTTGCCCAGTAACCAAAGAGTTAAATGGAGAGGTCATTCTGGGCTCAACGATGGAAAAATCAGTGGCGTGAGTTTTTTTTCCCTTCATTTTCATACCAAATCTTGTACTTGCACAATTCTGGTTTTTCGTTTGTGAACCCTGAATCGTTGCAGGTGGATCTGGTGGGAGGATACTACGATGCCGGGGACAACGTTAAATTCGGTTTGCCGATGGCATTCACCGTTACGATGATGTCTTGGAGCGTGATAGAATATGGAAGGCAAATGGGTAAGAGTGGGGAACTTGGGCACGCCATTGAGGCCATCAAATGGGGCACTGATTACTTCATTAAAGCTCACCCCCAACCTTATATCCTCTACGGAGAGGTAAACCACTAGTGTGGCAGCAATGTTGTAATCATATGCTATAATCTGTTTCATTACTGAAAATGGACCCTTGGGATGACTGATCATGCTAAAAAATCTTACAATGCAGTATATTTTCAATGTCATTTTTTTGGTTAAGTGAAGGTGGGAGATGGAAACACAGACCACAGCTGCTGGCAGAGGCCAGAGGACATGACCACCTCAAGAGCTGCTTACAAGATCGACCCGAGCCACCGGGATCCGACCTCGCGGGCGAGACAGCCGCCGCCATGGCCGCCGCCTCCATCGTCTTCCGCCGCTACAATCCTTCCTACTCGGCGGAGCTCCTCAAACACGCGTACCAGGTAACGAAATTTGATTCCAGGATGGCAGTAATTAGGTGGTCACGCGAGGGTGGTTGGTGTCGGTGCACTGTAGCAGTTGGTGCCCACATTTATTACAAAAAATCTTCAGGGATTCTCTTCTCATATCTCTCTGTTATTTATTGATGCTATATTTAAGTATCAGCCGGTGGGCTCATGCATGGATAACAAAGCTTGCTATTTTAAGGAAGAATTAAGGAGATATGTTTTCTATATTCCCAATTTGCTTTAAACTTGTTGATCTCTCTGTTGGTTACAGCTATTTGATTTTGCGGACAAGTACAGGGGAAATATGACAGTAGCATCACAATAGCTCGGAAATATTATCGATCTATTAGCGGATATGCTGTATGTGATCCCATCCCTTCATCAATGCTACTCTACTAATTAAAAAGATTCCATTTTTATTGATTTTTTGGACATATGATTGAATAATATGGGGCAGGATGAACTGTTGTGGGCAGCTGCATGGCTGTACAAGGCAACACATAATGAGTACTACTTGAATTACTTGGGAGACAATGGTGATTCGCTTGGAGGAACTTATTGGGCCATGACTGAATTTGGTTGGGATGTAAAGTATGCGGGTGTTCAAACCCTTGTCGCTAAGGTTACTCATAAATTACTTTTCAAGATTTTGGATATAAACTTAGATGAGTTATATAACTAATCAAGATGCGGATTGTGTTTTTGCAGCTTCTGATGGCAGGGAAAGGTGGAAGACATACTTCTGTTTTTGAGGGTTATCGGGAGAAGGCCGAGTTCTTCATGTGTTCCTGCCTGGGGAAGGGGACGCACAACGTTCAAAGGACGCCTGGAGGGCTCTTATTTAGGCAAAGATGGAACAACATGCAGTTTGTGACCAGTGCTACATATCTCATGACTGTATACTCAGACTATCTCGCGTCAGCTGGCAAATCTCTCAAATGTTCATCTGGCTACGTCTCGCCCTCCGAGCTTTTCTCCTTTGCCAAATCTCAGGTGCGTGTTTATATATGTGCTAACATCATTCGCCACTTTGATATCCATTTCCACTTGAGATCTTGTTTGTTGTGGTGTCAGGTGGACTACATTCTTGGAGATAACCCCCGAGCGACGAGTTACATGGTCGGATACGGAAACAATTATCCTAGACAAGTGCACCACAGGGCTTCCTCCATCGTGTCTTTTAAGGTTGATCCTTCGTTTGTTAGCTGCAGGGGAGGCTATTCCACATGGTATAAGAGAAAGGGAAGTGACCCCAATCTTCTTACCGGTGCCGTTGTTGGAGGACCTGATGCTTACGACAATTTCGCCGATCAAAGGGACGATTATGAACAAACTGAGCCTGCTACTTACAACAATGCTCCACTTCTCGGCGTGCTAGCCAGGCTACATGGCGGTCATGGTGGCTATAACCAGCTCCTTCCAGGTTTTTTCACTGCATCCAAAGACTTTCTTGATACTAAGTTTACGAAAAAAGTGGCGAGTTTAATGTTTTTTGGCTTTTGTGATCCTAGTCGAGCTGCCTCCACTCAAACCAATAGTCAATATCCCAACTCCAGTAGCAAAGCCTGTTATAGGTCCATTTCCAGGTACCATTCTACACATCCATTGTTTCCTGCAATAGACAGGCGAAATCGTCTTTCTTGGATTGGATATTAAACCCAACAACCCCATTTGCAGGTTCATCAGCCAAGCCAATTGGTATCAATCAAAAGCTTACAACTTCATGGATACAGAACGGAGTGACTTACCACAGATATTCCGCAACAATCACCAACAAATCTCCCAAAAACTTGAAGACTCTGAGACTCCATATTTCCAAGCTCTATGGTCCGATATGGGGTCTTGCAAAGTCTGGTAGTTCGTACTTATTCCCTGAATGGATCAACTCTTTGGCACCTGGAAAAAGCCTTGAATTCGTTTACATTCACTCGGCTTCTCCAGCAAAGGTCTTGGTATCAAGCTATATTCTTGTCTAACCAGTGTTATATATACTCCACTCGGTTTCTAATCCGGTTCTGTGATCAAGAATTGTGCAGCTATACAAGACAGTGATCAAGAATTCGACATTTCTTTTTTTTCTAAAGTTTCTGTGAATTTGAATTGCCTGTTGATTTGTGATCTCGGTCGGGCAACGTCGAAACGGGAGACGAAAGGAGAGAAGAGACGATCTAAGACACAAGTGCTCATCCTCTTTCTTCTTCACTTCTTCTGCCCTATAGAATGTGTATCCAGACAGTACTGGAATATACCATGAAAATGTGAGAATGAGAAGTCAAAAGTCTTGTTGATTTGTACTTTATGGCAAGCCTGAGAATTCCTATGTTGCCATTATTTGTGTCTGACGATGTTGCATGCATGTTTCACATGATTCTTGTTTGAGCAAAATAACTAGTGCTTTTTGTTGACCTTGTTATAACATTCTTAATTATATATAGCAAAGTTACATGTTTGCAGATAAATAAGAGAGCAAAAGCAAATAAACAACTGATCTGATCGAAAGTCCACATTTATTAAAAACTCGTCATAACTCCTACAACTCCTACTTTACAAAAACGAACTGTAACAAAGAAACCGAATCCAAGTCAAAGACTTGGAAAACTTTTAACATTCAACTCTAAAAGCTACCAAAACAAAATAATAACAATAAATAAATAAAATTACAGGCAACAGCAAAAGGCAAACGAACACAAGTTTATTCGAAAAAAAAAAAAGACAAATCGCAAACGAAAGTTGATACAGATCATTCAGTTCAACTGCACAACTATGACGCTGATGTTGTCTCTACTTCCTCTGGCAATGGCCACCTCGGCCAATGCCGCCGCCGCCGCCTGAGCACCGGTTCCATCGCTCCACATCCCACCTAGACAGTTCTTCACGACTTGACAGGCGACCCTGTTGCACAAGACATCCCAGAGGCCATCTGTGGCTATTATGAGGAAGTCGTCCGACTCTGTTCTTTTGGTGACCATGACCTCAGGCTCCGATATTACATACGGTTTCAGAGAGTAATCACCTGTGATATGGGATCATACATTTGGATCAATAAACTTGAAGCAAGAATATGACTACACATTTTTTTGATACGCTGCGCACCCCATAAGTGAGCGTCACCTCAACGGTGGATATGGTGTCGACAACATATCAAAACTCTTTTAAGTATATATATATAAAGATTTTTGGCCATCTTATACCTAAGGATCTTGAAGTGGCAAGAACTCCTTGTACACGCCAGCCGTTCCAGTTTAAGATGTTTCCTCCTGCGGCTTCTATTCTCTGCTTCTCATCTGGTCGGTCCGGCTGATATAATCCCAATTTAAAAATATATATATATTATATGAACACATAATAAAATATGAATATCCGGTCTACCAATCATGAAACTAAATATCAAATAATATTATAATATGAATCTTTGGAAACATAATAGACGGGACATTACTTTCAAGTGAAATGTTCATCTTTTAAGGATGGAACTTATAAAGGTAACATGTCACATTGGAGCGAAATTAATTAAGGTGGCCTCCTTAAATTTAGTTAAAAGTTTCTAAATGACTGGCAATATAATTCATTACTATAAAATTTACAATTATTATTTACATCGTAAAGCGTGTAGCATGTAATAAGCTGTTTGGAAGTATCTTCGACCATTTCAACGTAAAAGATATTCTACATTTCATGCAATATCTCGTTGTGAAATAAAAAATGTTGTAAAAACAAGGATCGAGAGAAAATTATTAAAAAAATATATCATTACTTTAAATTTTAAAAACTAAATTAATTTTAAAATAAATAAATACAAAAAGAAGGAAACAGTGTCCGTGTGACCTTGTGATCCTTGGACAAAGGCACGGCAGCTCCACTCCGGCAGAGCACCGCCCTGGAATCTCCACAATTGGCCACCACAACCTCCTCCTTCCCCACCAGAACCACCAGCGCCGTCGACCCCATCTCCGCCGCATTCTCCTCCGCCGCAAACTCTTGATCCACACTCCTAAAACACTCCGCCATCACCTTCTCCCAATCAAATTCCTCCTCCAAAGGCGCCTTTTGATCCATTATAAGCTTCTCCAAACAAATATGCATCCTCTCACAGCAACTCTCGGCCACCTCCGCACCGCCGTGCCCGTCGTAAACAGCAAAGAAAGCGTACTCCCCAGAAAACCCGACAGGCGGCGCCACCACCGCGGAATCCTCCATCACCCTCCGCCGCCCCATCACCGACACGTGCCCAAAAGCCAAGCCTTCATGAGTACTCTTCCTCTCCGACATCCCTTCTTCTGTATCCACAGAAGAATGGTGATTCTGAAAGCCGTGGGCCTTCAAACTCAAAGACTTGAGGCGCTTGATCTGCAGCCGATTCCTACGGGCTCCACGTGTCCTTCTGACATGCAGAGAAGTCTCCTTGCCGCCGGAACCTGACGTCATATATTCAGAGTCATATTTTCGACTCATGCATGAAAAAACATTCGAAGCGGCATTGTACAAATGTGAGATGGTGTGGTATAAATATATAGAGCTACGTGTCTTTGTGGAGAGGAAGAGAATGGATGTTGGGAGAGCGACACGTAGAGCAAGGATTTTTTTGCTTAGCCGCTCTTGTTTTTTGTTTTTTGGTTTTTCTTAATTTCCATAAAAATATAAAAAAATTTCTTAGGGGTAATATTTCGTTTCATTTCAAATATTTTTAGAGGATAATTAAGTATATTTTTTTTGTTATTTAGATCGATGACAATATTCGTTATCTTTTGAAGCGGATTAGATAACCTCAAACTAACAAAATAGTCTGCAAAATACATTAATTATTATATTATATGAGATAAATGTACAACAAACTATTGATTTATGGCCAAGTTGTTCGAGTGGAACCTCTTTTAGGGTTTTTACTTATTTTTGAATCATTGATTTTATTTATAACAAGTATATTTATGATATAATATAAATCATAAAAAAAAAAATTTATAAAACGATAGCATTGGTCATTTTTGCGAGAAATATCTTTTATTATTTTTCATGTCAAAATTATTATTTTTATCATAAATATATAAGAGTTTCATGGATCTATTTTTAATTATAAATATATAGCTAGGTTAATTTGTCTTTCGGATCCGTGACACCGGCTCCATATAAATTTATAGAAATGCAAATATCATATACAAAAAAATCATACAATCGCAATCTCGTACCGCCTCATCTTTCATTATTTCGGAAGCCGGCGGGCGAGTCCGTGAACAGGAAGAACAACCTCGTAATGGGTCAATTATGTAGATACAATGTACAACAGGATATTTAATATATATTTACATCAGTTGTGACTTGTGCAGAATACCTCTATTTTTTATATACCTGAAAAAACACGCACACACACAAAAGAATGCCTCAATTATATATAATATATATAACAGTCTTTACTGTATTAGTTTTCGCTGTTTCGGGGAAGTAGGTGTCACGAATCTATTTTCATACGACGGATCGATTCGACTCAAATTTATAATTAAAATTAATATTTTAACATAAAAAATTAATATTTTTTACATCGAGTCGAATATATATAATTAAGACTATATCACAAAATTAACTATCAAGTCGTCTACTAAAAATTTTTGTGTTTAATATTTGTGCATGTCATGCATGCTAAGATGTGAGTATGAGTATAGTTTTTATACAAATCATTCTCACATAATATATATTTGTTACGTATATAACTTTGATAAAAGTGAGTTTGTTATTAATTTCGAGCATCTCTCCAACTTTTCTCGTTCTCCTTGTTTTAGGATTGTGAAAAATGGACTTGATCCTTCAAAATGATGTGAGTCAACGCGAAAAATAGCAAGTTAATATTTGAGGTTTTGGGATTTCAATCTGATCGGATTGAACCCAATATCTAGCCTTAAAAAAAATTAGGTTTGCTTGGGTTCGGTTTGACTCGGATTGGATTGACCTGAGTTGAGAATAAGGCCACCCAGCAACCCGAACCTATCCGACTCATTCATATTTTTTTCCAAGGCTTGACTTGTCGAAGTATAAAAGGATATAGAATGTGATGCTTAAATGTTTTTAACTGAAATCATAAATTTTCATCCTACAATATTTTATCTTTTGAAGTATTTGTATTTCCTAAACATTTATCTCTTTTTGCGGAGTACTTAAGTTTAGATAATTAGACTCTTGAATTTAAATATTTAAATCCATTAGATTTAATAATCATATTTATGTGAAGTTTTGTTATTATATATTTAAATTAAAATAATTTTTTTACCAGTAAAGTAAAACATTCTTATTATTATTATGTGCTTTGTATTTGTATTTAATTATTTTGTTACAGAACAATGGGTTAGATTACGCTACCATTAGATGGTGGGGATCCTTCACATTTTTTTATGAAATTTGACATATGTATTGATGATCCAAGGGTTAACATTTGACCACATCATCAGAGAAATACTCCAAATATAGTATAGAATGTTCCATTTATAATGTTGCAAAATAAAAAACCGGAGTTGGTCATGCTGATAAGGTTTCGGTTTATAACATTTTTTATAATATTTTACTTCAACCTGGTCCGAACCAACCAATCTACCATAATTGACATCCTTACCCTATTTTATAAGTTCAAACCATCTTAGAAAATTTGTAACTAATATATAAATATTATATATTATATCTTAATAAATATTTATTTTTCTTTGTTTATATTTTTAAATTTTTAGATGATCCTATCATTCATAAAATAAAAATTGTTATGAAAATACTTCATTTGTCCTGATTATATAGTCCTATTTTTTTCACACAGATTAAAAAAAAATTATTGGGAAAACAAATTTTATACAAACTTTTTATTTTATCTCTATTTAATGTATTAAAAAATATTACTAAATATGGTATACGACTATATATTTGGAACAAACAAAAAAGAAACGTGGACTATATAATTGAGACGGATGGAGTATATTCTTAAAAGTTTTTAAAATAATATTCTCAATATATTTTACACAAAACTTATCTAACACAACAAAATAATAATAATATATGTACATGTATCTCAATATATACATGTAGACAAATACACGCAGTAAAAATTAAAAACACCATTTTTCTTGGAATGTTATTCTCAACAGAAACCAAGGTGTTCCATAAAATTTTGGTCCCCCTCGATATATGTTTCATCAATTATATAAGTAGTTTAGATATTTTTCACCATATCTTATATCTTTCTTTCTATATAACATAAAGCCAACAATATTTGGTGGCAGAAGCAAATTCAAATTAATAAAAAAAAATTAAAAAAAAAAGGGAAAAGAAAAGCAGATGCAACTTTGATATATATATTTTTAGTATGATTTATAAATATATATTTTTTAAAAAAAACTACATAAAAAAATAATTCAAAGGCTCCCATTATTCACCTTCCTTTTATCAATTTCATTTCATAATTGATTAGAAATTGGATTGGAAAGTTTGAAACGAACAATCTAGATCAACCACTTCGAAAAATTATTATTTTCTTTCCCAATAAATAACTTATTAAAGCAGGGTCCCACTCGTTCCTAGGATGCAGATCTTTTATGGACATATCGATGAAATAAGCAACGATCCCCATTTCGAAGACAATTTTTTGTGTCAAAAATTGAGATTTTTTTGGAGCACAAACCATAAAATTGTCGGTTAGCTAAATTAAACAATTGCAAAAAGTTAAGTTTATTTCGATTTTTAAGATGTGTTGAACTGTATTTTGAGATTTTTTTCCATTCTTATTTGACTTGAATCATAAAAAAATTTATTTATTTTTACATAAAAACACTTACGAGACGATCTCAAGATGAATATCTTATTTAGATCATCGATAAAAAATATTTTTTTTATTATAAGTATGAAAATAGTTATCACGTCACACTGAATAAAGATAAATAAGATCTTATCCGTACATCCAAAAAATTATCATCAATCGTGATGGTTTCAGGTTTGAATGTTTGAGAGGGGCGAAGGGTCGTCTGTTTGAGACTTGTCCCTTTCACATAGATATGAAGTACATTTGTCACCCAGATACATGTGCCATAAAAAACTTTTGTCCAAATCTTCCTTCACGTTCCCTTGCTAAAATTTGTCAGATAAAATATCTGAATGCACATACATTAATCCATATCCAAATTTAGATGAAATCAACATTTTTAAAAGAAATCAAAAAAATTGCACGAAACTAAATATTTATTCTACAATATACATCAAAGGGAGACTTCAGCTAAAGAAACACTGTAAAATTTGACATTTTTATTCGAAACCAATTAGAACATGAATGGTTTTTAAATCATTACGTTTCCGGGAATGCCATCGATGGTGTACAATGTTTAATCAAACTAAATGCAGTTAAATTAACACAAAATAAATAAAAAGAGCGCAATTCCGTTCTTTTCGTTTTGTAACACAGAAAATCAAGGAAAGCGGAGTAATAAAATGACATCATGACAAAAGAAAAACGATAAAGTTGTATAGAATTATGAACCAGACACAATAATAATTTCAGAGGAACTAACATCGAGTCCATTTTCACAGTTCTAACTCTACATTTTCTTCAAATCAGCTGGGCAACAAAAGTTTACCAAATGAAAGCGAAAAATATAGGGTTGGAGCAAATTCTTTATCGGGGTTATATGCTTATGTATCTTGGAGTAGCCTGTTTATTTCCCACTTTTGTACATGCCGTTGATGATGTCCTGCACAAGAAGATGTGATGTTATTGGGAGGATTACTTGAACAAACTCCTGAGACACAACGCTTGGCGATATTCCCCACCCCTTCCCCCTCTCCCCCCCCGCCCAAAAAAAAAAAAAAAAAATCCACCCCTTGAAGGGGCCAACAAACAAAAGGCAGTCGCAAATTAAACACGAGTGACACATTTTAAGATAAAGTATATATACAAGGTATTGCAAAAAAGGGTAATTGTTCCAACACGATACCACTAATGGTAGCAAAAAAATTAAAATGAAAATTTACTGACCTGGTAATACTTGAGCATCTGGGGCCTTTTCTTCTTAAAAGTTGGAGTAATGAGATCTCGTTCCATATCAAATGGTACAGGATCGAGGTGCACGGCTTTAATAAATTCAAAACCCTTCAACTGCAAGAAGAAAACAGCATATAGGGTTTAAGAACAACGAGAAAACTTTCAGAAGTTGGCCGGTGATTCCTGTTGCACAAGGCAACCAAAAACTGATTGAAAATGTCAAGAGCTCGAATGTTTTGATAAATAAAGTAGCTAGAGAATAGAGAAACCTTCTTTTCTTTTGCAATCCTTGCGAGTTCCCCAAGAAAGTATTCTTTTATTTCGACATTTTCACAGAGGGTACCAAAATCACCAGATATGTCAGCCTTTTCAGCCAATTGCTCCACTGCTTCCTTGTTTGGGTTAATAATCGCAATAAGAAAAGACTCAAAGCTGTTGCCATAAATCCAAACCTGCAGTTTGAATTATAAGCAATTTGTGACATGCACACAACGGCAAAGCACCAATATAAGAAGTGAAAATTCAGTAGAAGAAAAAGTAAATAAAAATCACCCAAATTTACGTTCAGGAATAACACGAGGAGTCCAAGTTATCTAATAAGTCGATAGTGTCTAAAGAGAGAATGTAGAAGAGGTTAGCCATTCCAACTCATAGCTAATGTTTTCAAACTGTTGCAGGCATTTACTCCAAAGTGAAAACCATTAAAGCCCAATCTCACAGAGGGACAAGAGATAAGGATACAACAAACGCAACAAAACTGCTAACACATACCGAGTCGATATCGGGAACTAGACCATAGATATTTTCCAAGTTCTCCACAGCAACATATTCTCCTTGTGAGAGCTTAAAAATGTTCTTCTTGCGATCAATAATTTTCAAGCTACCATCCGGTTGCCATTCGCCAACATCCCCTGACAGAGCAGAGTTTCATCAAAATTAGATTTCATACATCACATACTAGACTTAAAATCAATTCCAAAATGGTAAGGAAGAGCAACCTGTATGAAACCAGCCATCAATTAAGACCTCATTGGTAAGGTCTTCCCGCTTGAAGTAGCCCGAAAATAAAGTATCCCCCTGTATACATACTTCTCCACGCGGCGTTCTTGAGATAGCATCATACCCCATTTCAGGAACAGATTCCAGGCAGACATCCACATTGGGTACCGGAGGGCCCACAGTGCCTAGCATATTAATCTCATTTGGAATTGAAACAAAAGTGCCAGCACAAGTTTCTGTCAAACCTACATCACCGAAATTAACGCAAAGAAGAGATCAGGCAGATCAAGAAATAAAAAATTACAGCATAAATGAATAGGGTTTAGAAAGCAATAAAAATGCCTCAAACTGAAATCGACAAAAACCTAAAATTCAATCCAGAATATATTAGATCGATAAAAGCAACTCCCTCTCCACAACTTTTTCATTTATGTTTCACGTGGAAATATTAAGATGAGGATTCTGACGTGAGCGTGTGCAGCCTCCATATACTAGTGGATATGATATGCAAACATTTTCGAGTTAATTATTGGTAAATTTTCCAGTTGAAGTTTCAAAGCCAAATGATTGGGTGAAAACATATTATTCGCAATGTCAACAAAAGTAAGGGAAAAATTGGGTTACTAACTAAGAGAGCTAATGAAAAGGTAAGCTGAAATCTTCACAGAAAACAATGCATCCAATCACAAATGGCTATGCCAATCTATGAACAAATAAAGACAGTTCATATGCCAAATGAACAAAATGCTTTAAAATGTGAATCGTTCAACAAAATATGTTATTTGTAATATTCAACCAAAGTTAATGAAAAAAAACAAGTTATCTTTTAACAGATATAGTGAAAAGGTAAGCTGAAGTATTGTTCACATGCATATGCTGAATGACAAAGTTCTTTAAACCGTGAATTGTTCAAAAACACAAAACCGGTTGCTAACAAATTTCATAGAGTGATTGAGAAATACCATATCCCTGAAGAACATGACAACATGACACCACTCGCAGAAATTCTTCCACATGAGATGCTAGAGGTGCTGCTCCGGATAAAATAATTCTTACGTTTCCGCCTAAGCCTTGTTTTACCTAGAAACATGTCGGAACAACGGCAGTCACACTCATGTGAAAGTTCGAAGAGCATAAATAAAATACAAAAGGCCAGCGTGGACAATGCTGATTACCTTCTTGAAAACAATTTTGTCACAGAGTGGAGATGCATCTGAGTGTTTACTGCCCTTCCTCATACTACGCAGCTTTCTGCAAAAAAGTTTGCCAAAGTGCAAAAATATTGAAAGTCAAGAATTTTGACCCCATTTTCAGCCATGGTCTACTGAGAAGGTGAATATCTCAGCTTCAAAACAGACTAACCAGGGGATCAGGGCTCCAAAAGGTCTAATTGCTTACGATGTAGTCAAAGCTAGTATGATGGATTTCAAGAACGGTTTGTACAACTAAAAAATGATGCAAAAATTCTCAAGAAGACCGCAAGAAAAGAAAACTTTGGACAAAATGCAGGTCACGCTCAGATATAGCTAACCTCCATAAATTTTTCCCTACCAAGAGGACAGTGAAATTGACACACACACACACACAAAAACTTACAAAGAGTAAGCAAAATTAAACATGGTTTGCTTTATGAATCCCCCAGCCGAAATCTTCTGTTGCAAACCTGAAATAGAAAGATAAGTTACAACATAACCAAGACTGACTTGAGACCATAATTATGCATCACAAGGCCGATTGAATTATTTCTTCAATATTGACTATTTCTCAGGAATTATATTGACTTTACAATCATGAAATTTTGAAATGCAGAAGGGTTCAAAATTTAACTATTAGTAGTCAAGATATATCATGAATAATGGAACCGAACCTGAATATATTCTATCTAATACCCGAGGAACTGCACAGAAAATAGTGGGTTTTAGCTCTCCAATATCTTCTACTAATAACTTCACATCCTGCAGATATGTAATAGCATAAAATGTAACTAGAATTCTCTATTATCTAACACTAGGCAGATAAACAAAATTTTACCCCACGCCAGAATCCAATTGAAGCCCCGTGATTGATGATACACTCTTCAATGATACGATCAAAGATGTGCGCCAAAGGAAGGTATGAAAGATATACGTCACTGACAGTCAACTACAAAAAAAATGTGATTCGATCAACTTTAATCGATTGTGTGATGCATCCCGCATATATCCATATAGCATGCCATTTAAGAAATTTTTTATGATCAAGACAAGAAAAACAAATAGATGGACATTTACCGCTTCATTAACACTCTTTAGAAGATGCTGCACTCCAGCTATCATAGCAACAATGCTGTTGTTGGAAATCATGACACCCTTAGGGTCACCAGTAGTTCCACTAGTATACATAATCGTACAAATGTCAGTTTTCTTTTTCACCGGAAGATCGTAGTGCTTATTTGCGCCCTGTACAAGGAAAAGTAACAAAATAATATGTTGTGTAACTACCAAAGTATGACATCAGGTGCGTGCATAAAATGATACAGAGAGAAAATATTGATGACTTTGTTCATATCAACAGGAATTGAGTTCAATCATTAAATAAGTAGATGAGCCAAACAATCAAATTAAAATACAGACATTCTGGATAGCTAAATACATAATGACAACACACCATGTAAAAGACAACAAGCATAAAACTGGATTTCAATTCTCTACCTTTTCACAAACAAACTTATCCTGCTTGCAAGCTTCTTGAAACGGTTTTATTTATATAGGCCAAATTTGGATTTATCAATCTCAGGCTGGTTCAAGTATTTTTTTCAGATACATCACAAGCCCCATTCATGAGCATTAGTTTGATTTTTTTTATGAATTAATGTAGTTATTGTCTTTGGATTACACAATGTACATAAAGTTTTTTGTAATGATATCTTTAGACTCTTGATTCTGTTCATTTTCCAGAGCTTAGACCCTGAATTTGTCAGTTCTTAAATTCAGAAGTCAGTGTCCTAACTATCGTATCGTGTCACGGCAGTGGCCCGATAAAAGAACTGCCCCACCATCTCACATTACCTCACTGTGACAACTACAGGCGTTCGTAAAAAGCAACTTGGAGCCCTCAAGGTTTGGTGAAGTGTCTATATAGTTGTCAAACATATATCTTTGGTGCATCATTGATGGCAGACACACTCTCTCAATTAAAAGCTACATTCTGGACTCTCACACGCATATGGGAACTCATGTGTTAAAAATAAGTGGGGTTTTCATTGATAAAAGTGTACAGCACTAACTCCTCTTATACATCCCCAATTATAAACAAGGAACACATAACTAATTGCCTAACAAATCCCTTGAAAACAAGGATTTGCATCATTAACTTTTCAAACTCTAAGAATACAGAATACTATATAATATAAAATTTACAATCTCCCAAAATAGCATATCACTAAAAATAGTAATCTTCCAACATCCTGTTTTTTTGGTCCTATATTTAGAATATGTTTTAATTACTTGTTGTACACACAGTAACAAACTCATAGGAAAACATTAATCACTTTAAGGAAGCTAGCACTGAAATAGTTCGCTTCCAGCATACATATGGTTGACAAATTAATAAGAGCTTGTTTGTGGCAGAGCTTAAAAGCTCAGCTGTTTCAAAGAGCTTTTAAGCTCCGAATAGTGTTTGGTAAATTTTTTTTAAAAAAAGCTTATAAGCTGTCAAAATAAAAATAAGTTGTTTGACAGCTTATAAGCTGTTTTTAAAAAAAGTAAGGGGGAGGTATTTTTTTCAAAAAGATCTTATTTTAATATTTTATATCTCTAAAATATCCTTAAATATTTTCATAAATCTCCATCATATACTCCACCCATTAAATATTAAATATTATTTTAAAAAATTTCCAAATCACATAAATTTTTCTAAAGTAAAATATTAAAACAATTTTATTTTTTAATATATGTTTATTCTAAAACTATTTTCGTATATGTATAACTCGAAACATTATTTTCATAGAATTATACCATTTTTGGTAATTTTGACAATAAAAAGATCTTATAATACCAAACATAATAACATCTTTAAGTTGTTTAAAATAAGTTTAAACAAACACTTTAACAAACAACTTATAAGCTCATAAAACATATCCTCATCCAAAAGATTGGAAACATATAAACTTGCATTGAAACAAGTTGAACTGTAAAACCAGATGGAAACAAATTGACTACGAAGCGAACGCTTTTTTTTAAGAGCCTTCCGAATTATTTTTCTTCCCTAAAATGATCAGGTGCAATATTCTAGTCAAATGTAACATTGTATGTCTTATAAAATTTTTGTATGAACAAAAATAATAATTGAAAAACTGAAATTCACTGAAATTTTGAAATTATGAATGCAGTTTATAGCAATAAATATTCGGAATCCCAAAGTAGGTATTCAAGAAGCCTCAAGCTTCATGTATGGTATTTATAGATACCGATAGATATTAGAGATAAATTTAACATTTGTGATAAAAAAAAAAAAACATTCACAAAATGCCATTGGATCTAAGGGTTTAAAAAACTATAAAAAAAATTTAGCAACAGACATCGGGCATAACAAACTGATAAACTACAAAGATCTCTTTCTAAATATATAGCAGAAATGAGCTATTCTTCCTGAGTAAAACATTGAGATAGATTACTTTACTGATAAAAATGAACTTGAGCAGAAAATATTAACCAAGCTGTTTGATGTTATGCGGTATCTACACAGTGTCAAGCAACTCAAATTAAAATATCACAAAGGATGTACCTGTGACAGAAATAACAGAAAATCAACAGGCTCACCAGTGACAAAAACTCATCCCAAGAATAAATAGTCGCACCAAACTTTTCAACCTCTTCCTTTTGTTGAGATGTAACTTTCCCGAAGCTCACAATTGCTGAAGTTGAGGATGCAAAATTATACATTCATCGCCTTTATTTGAAACCGTTTACCGTTAGTTACAAGAAATTTGACTTGAACCCAACTTACTTCTCAAATACTTAGATGAACCCGGGAAAGTTTTCAACAGCTGAAAAAACAAAAATAAAGGGTCGCATTCAGTTGCATGATTCGATTTCCACAGGTCTCATGATTCAATTATTCACAGTCAAGGCCAAAGCCACAACAACTTTAAATGCCTCCAAAAGAGCTCAAGTCTCACATGAGAGATAAGCCAAAAAGTATTTATTAACACAAATGGATAAAGAGATATAGGTAAAACTTTCCCGCAGATATCGAAGAAACTCAATTAATTCTATGTCCTGACTTCAAACAACCGTACCTCAGAAATTTTTTTCTCCTCCACGAAAGTCAGAGTAACTTCAGCATGGCATATGATGAATTCAACAGCCCCAGCACCTAAACCAGGCAAGGGCAAGGATAAAATCTCATGGTAACAACTGAACTTAGTTCTTTCATTTTTTTTTAAAAAAAAACAGTATGCTGTAAAAGCCTATGAGCTGGTAGATGCTTCATTTTTTAACGAACAAAATGAACTGCCAAACAAATGAAAAAATGGGAATGATATGTACCTAATGTGTCATATAAAGGGACACAATAAAGCCCGTGAGCATTACAGGCCTGCAGCAATTTGTATCATATAAGATGATTGACAATGACTGGAAAATCCAAAATTTAAACATGTATACTATCGCTCACAATCTTGAAGGCATGAATCCAGAAAGGGCATAAAAATAGAATCAAGGAAGTACCTCCATGCTCATAATCCACTCAGGACAATTGGCACCATAAATTCCACATCGCACACCCTGAGATGGTTAGAAGATTAATTGGTTAGTACGAATGACATTATTTAAAAATGCAACTTCAAAACATGGAATTGTGTATAAACAGAAGCAGAGAGAGAAAAGTCGAAAGTATATAAAATTATAAATTCACAAAGTGTAATTAAAACGGTGGGCACATGGGGAAGCATGGTACACATTTTGACATTAATTTCAGTCATGAAAGACTACTCCATATCTAGGAAGCAAAGGTTGAAGCTGATTAAGACAGTTAATCAGTTGGAACTAACGCCAATTGAAACAAACCCAGGTATCACAATTTAACGTGCATATTGGAGTAGTATAGCCAATAATGAAAACCAATTTTACGGAGTAATATGATGAACAATTGAAGAAAACTGGATTTGACATAGAGCTTCATGACAACAATAAAGATTCGTGAAAACAAAAGATGGCAAGCCTTACTTCCTCCAAGCCACAACTACGGATGGAATTCCCAACTTGCAGCACTATGTTGTATACTTCTTTGTAAGTAAGCCACACATATTTTCCAGGCTTGTGAAGCAGATATATCACAATGATTAGTCCAAGAGTTCATCAAGATGTTAAAACTAATAGAGAAGAAGAAATATCAAATGAATTTGACTACAGTACACGTGATTCCCAAATAATCATTACAATGAAATCCTACCTCCCCGCTGACAATTTCACGACGGCCAAGCATTCGGTTATTGGGATATTTCTCAACTGATAAACTGTGGCACAGAAAAAAATTTTGATTCAGATTTTCATCAGCAAAGAAGGTAAAGATGAAAAAGACATCTGGGAAATCAGAATTTCAAGCCGAGCATCCAGAATGTAGGAAGCATCAAGCACAGACTCACCAATAACCCGTATCCCAGTCACTTTTATGAGATGACTACTTCTCAAATAATATTTGAATTGCATCAACTCTTGAATTGTTTTTATTCAACAAAATCTTAACAATCTCACACTTGAAATTTTCCATTCAAATTTTTAAATATGAAACCATTACACTTACGTGTAGCAATTTTCCAACGTGATAAATGATAGCTCATTAAAATAAGAAAGAAAATATATCAGGTAGTTCAGTGTGGTTGAAGTAGCACCCTAGCAGGTGTCAGGTAGAGTAATAAGAAGAAGAACAAAATTTGGAGCTTCTTCTCCGTTTTATTCATCCCGTTCAATTAAGCACGTATAGACATCATTCTGTAGACATTACCAATCTAAATGTTTTGATAATATTTTGATAACGAAATTGACAACACCGAATCCAAAGGAAAGTTCAAAAAACACAGACAGACAAAAACAAGAATGTGTAAATAAAAAATAAAAATAAAAAAAGGTCATGTGTGGAAGTGTCAATTTCATAAGATTTTAACTATTTCTATAACTGTGGGGGCCAGATCACAGCTCTCAAACAACATAATTACTGCGGAAATCTTTCTACATTAATCAGATCCAATTGCGCAGTAGTCTTCCATGTCATCGAATACGTCTTGAATCAAATCAACAAAGAACTATTATTGAAAGAACTACAAATAAAAGTCTAAAATATAATCATTTGAGGAGACCGTGTATAGCTGCGCCAATCGACTTCATGTCATAATTCAGGGGCGATTAAAAAAATATTTTTTTTAAAAAAAAAACATCGACTTTTTGACTGCCATTTCAAACCATGCATACACAAAAATTCACAAATACAACACTAACAGAAACCCTTCCAGATTAAACCCCTAATCTCAAAAGTAATCAATCAAATACTTCCCAAAAAAAAAACCTTGATCAATCAAATTAAGCAATCTGCATCGTAAAATGACAGCTCAATCGAAAAAAAAAAAAGAAAACCTGAAAATATCCCAGCAGCAATCGAGCCCAGGAATCGGCGGCGGGAACCCATCCTTAGCATAAATACTTCGATAAACCGGCCCCATCGACGGCTTCCCATCTTTTGCAGGCTTCGAAGTCGCCACTTCTACTATATATCTCTTCTCCGCCATCTCCAGCCGGCCTCAAACTATATGCACGGGAAATGTACCCACAATATCAACGTAAATGCGGGTATATATAGATTGAGAGATCGAAGATGCGAGATCGTTTGTGTGTGTATATATGGTTGAATGGTGCGCACCGGTGTTTGACTTGAAGATTAAATCAAACCAATGCAGATGAAGAAATATATATTTATTTATTCTAAATAAAATAAAATATTTTGGCATAAAATGTCACAGTACTGTTGACTTCAGAATTACCTTAAAATAATCATACCATCACATATATACCGTGAAAACTGAAAATCTCAAATATTTTTTTTTTACCTATATTGAAATTATTTGGAATTTAATTAACAATAATCATGGATCTCATATTCGATCTATCTACAAAAAATATTTTTTTACTAAATTTTTAATTCCACTGCAAATATGAGTCAGATTGGACCGTATCGCAAACACAAAATGATATTAAGTAATTTTAAAAATTTTAAAAATGAACGATATATTATATATATAAGCTAATTGTATGTATAGGGTGACGAGGCAAATTCAATTGAATATTTGAATTAAATCATCTACAATTAAATCTAGATTTTAATTTTGGTCCAACAAATTAGTAGGCATAATATAGCCCGCTCTCGTGTCATCTTGACAATAAATGGTACCTGAATTTGCCCACCGCAGAATGATAATCTAACATCATGGGTGATTAAATTGTCATTGATATAAATCTTTTTGGAAGAAAACAAAAATAACATTATACCTATGTAATTTAAATTATCATCTAATATTTTTTCACCACGGAGATGGTATTTCAATGGTATATTTGATATTTAATTATTTTATTTCTATCTTTTTATTTTTATTTATGTAAATAAATAATATGTGGACTTGAAAATTTTAAAATAATTTAAGACGTGTATTACTTTTCTGGAACCTTTTATTTGCTCCTTTACACCGGGTCAATTTATTTGTAGCATCAATGCATCATCAACGGCGGTGTGCTGCCTTTATTATTTTATTTATATTTATTTATGTTAACTATTTTACAAATTTCAAACACGCGGCGTTAGAAATATTTATCGATTTTTTATTTTTATTTTTTTTTGTGTTCGAAAATGAAAACAGAAATATTTATCAATTGATGATTTACATATACCACACCAAGTTCGATAATTTTTCAAATTATCATTTTACCTTGTGTTCGATATATGTAACAGATACTCCCTCCGTCTCAATTATATAGTTCTCGTTTTCTTTTTTGTTTGTCCCAAATATATAGTCGTATACTATATTTAGTAATATTTTTTTACCCTTTTTTACTAATATACCCCTTGTAACACCCGAAATTTTAATACGTAAATTCGCATGCATAATTAGGAGAAATTAATTTTAAAATAAGGGTTAAATGAATTTATGTGTTATTATGTGATTTATATGCATGATTTAAGTTATTTTAGCATTTAACCCAAAATTTGTGATTTTTGTGATTTATGGAAATTAATTGGTTTTGATCGCGTAGACGGGACCGTGGTCGGACGAGATGCCAAAATATTTAGCCAAAAATATTTTATGAGTTTTATGAGCCTTAAAATAATATTTTAAAGGTATTTTGTCAAAAAAATTTTAGTATTTAATTATATATTTATTTAAGGGTTGAATTTTAGCCAAAATAAGTCATTTTAATGACTTTTGTTAATATTTAAAAATCCCTTAAGTTTTAATTTCGGGATTTAGCATTTTCCCATCAAATTATTATTATTTATTAAGGGTTTTTAAATATTAGTTTTATAGAATAATGTTATATTATTTAATAATATATTTTTTAACCTATTATCTAACCTACCCAACCCCACAACCCACTACCAAGCCGTCACTTTCATCCTGTTCATCATCTTCCTCACGTTTCATCAGCCTCCACCATAGTTTTGACAGAAAACCTCAACCTCCATAGCCGATCCATCATTGTCTTGGTTTATTTTGGTCCGTTCGTCGTCCCGGAGTCCCGTAAACGCACCGTTCGTTGTCAAATAATTATCAAAGGCATGTCTATTCCTTCGTTTGAACACCATATAAGCTATTAATCTTGCATAATGTTTTATTTTGATTTCATTTGAATATTTAGAAATTTATGCAATTTTATGGAGGTTTATGCATGTTTGGGTATTTCTTGTCATGGCTCACGTTTTGACCAACATGGCACGGTCCAGGGGCTAGGTCTCGGCCAAGGGGTGTTCGGAGGTTCGTTAGGGTCGAGCAAGGTCAGGGGTTAGGGTGGCTCACGGCTGGTTCCAAGCTAGTGTAAGGTTTTGGTCTTGGAGGGGCACGGCTAGGGTTGTAGGGAAGAGGTCACGGCTGGTTCATGCTAGGCCATGAACCAGCCTAACCATGGCATGGCTCAAACCGGCAGGACCCTGGGAAGGTCCTGCCGACGGCGCTCCGGCCAGGGGCGGCCGGAGCGAGGCGGCAGCAGCCCCTAAAGGGCTGCTGCTCGCGCAGCCGAGGGCTAGGAGAGGGGGGCGTCGGGTAGGGGGGTGCTGGGTGGTTCCGGGTCGGGTCAGGGTAGTGGGTCGGGTCAGTAGGGTCTAGGGTCGGGTCAGGCAGGTCCGGGTCCGGGCTAGGTGGGCCGGGCTCGAGTATTTTAATTTTAAAATATTTAATGATTTAATTGGTTGTTTGGGCCATTTAATTAGTTAGAAAATTATTTGGGCCTCCAAATAATTTTATTTGGGCTTTTTAAATTATTTTTAAGTTAACCCAATAATTTTATGGGTCCGTGGGCCCATCGGAATTTTTGGGCTAGTCAGTGATTTTATTGGGTCAGTCTAGGAATTTTTATGAATTAATTAGTTATTGGGCCTAAATATTTTTATTTAAGCCCAATAACATTTAAGTATTTTATTTTAGTAAAAATTATAATTTTTAAAATTAATTATTTAATTATGGGCTTTAAGTTAGTTAACTGGCTTTAAGTCAGTTAAGGGGTTAGTAGAGAGACCAGCAGTCTGGACCAATCCATGAAAATAAACTAAGTTCGGAATATATATTTAATTATTTTTATGCATGAAGTCTATTTTAAGTAAAAGTATATTTATTATTAAAATTAATTAAATATATATTACGGACATATTTTAAGTGCATGCATACATGAAATATTTTATGATGTGTTTATGATTAAGATTTGAGCATGAAAAATATTTTTATGGAAATTGAAGTGATGTGACAGCATAGAAGTGGGTTTTACCACTGACACAGAGGTAGTTCTACTACCGGCATAGAAGTGGGTTTTACCACTGGCACAGAGGTAGTTTACTACCAGCATAGAGGTGGATTTATCCACCGCCACGTACGATGGTTCTTTAGACTGATCAGTCGGCACAGTTATTAGTCACATTCATGGATATGACCATACACAGTTTTTATGTTTATGACATGCTCAATTATGTTATGTATGATGAAGAAAGTTATGTTATGTATAAGATTTATGATTAAGCATTTATGTCATGAAAAATGTTTCCACGCATGCTCATGTACATGTATATGTATTAGTATTTACGTGATGCATTATTTTTAACCTTGTTATAAAGGATTAGACATGTTGAGCCTCTAGGCTCACTACGCTTATATGGTGCAGGTGAGTATGATGTAGCTCCTATCGGTGGCGAGGACGTATGAGCGAGCATGGCAGTGGCCCCGTGACCGTCTCGCTAGGATTTTATTTATGCATGAGTTATATATTTAGGATATTTTTATGTTTTTATTGGTTATGATTAATTATTGAATTTTTATGATTTTAGTAGACTTAAGTTATGAATTTTCACGATAGACATTATTTTATTTATTGCATGACTCAAGATTTTATCAAATAAATGTTTATTATTTTATTAAGCGAGTTATTATTTGTAATATCAGTTTTAAAGTATATACATATATGTATGGGCGTATATGTATAATATTATCTTTAGTATATAAAAAAAAAAAAAAAGTTTTTCCGCATTTAGTAGTACTAGGGTGTTTCACCCCTATTAACTACACCTTGAAAATTGTGCAATCATTTTTTAATACATTAAATAGAGATAAAATAGGAAGTTTGTATAAAATTTACTTTCCCAATAATTTTTTCTTAATCTGTGTAAAAAAAAAGTAGGACTATGTATTTGAGACGGAGGGAGTAGATTGTCTTTAGAACTTAAAATATCAAATTACATTTATGCATTACATATATGAGTTAGGGAACTAATTCATGTTATATACAAGTTAAAAATTAAATATGCACGAAATTATTATGAAATGATCTTACGGATCAATTTTATAAAATAAATCACTTATTTGATCTTATCTATAAAAAATAATAATTTTTATGTAAAAAATATTATTTATTTATTTTAAACATGGAACAAAGGCCGTACCAGGCTACCAGCCAACTTAAATTAAATGGTTGGTGAAGTTGAATGGCAGAGCTATTGAAATTGATTGAAAACCCAGCAACAACGCTTCTTATAAACAATCTAGAACACTATCTTATTGTTTAATTAATGTATTTGCGTTGTTCTCACAAAAAAATTGAGATATCTGAATACTCACTCGCTTTGCAAAATTCTTATTTAATCTTCACTCACATATGTAGTAAAATTAGAAGTTTATAGATATTGTAGTTCCCTCATTTTTCCTCACCGAGCATATGCAAATGCAATGCATATGTGCTAAGGATTTGATTGAAAATTATCGTCCTCATACAAGTAAATAAAATATAGTTAAATTTTTGAGAAAATATTTTTTTTGGATATAATTATAGTACACGTTCTACTAAAATTTAATACCCACATATTATCCATCCAAAAAAATATACCCACAAACTTCTTATCTTATATAATCAGAAAGAAATTGGAAATAATACCTAAGATTATTGACACACCAAAAATCACTTTAATGTCCAATTTTATATTTAAGTTTATATTTGGTTTTTTAGTCTAATCAAAGTAATACCAAAATATCTAGATATTATTATAAAACATTAAATGATAGATGACTCATCGCCTAGCGCCTAACCGAAGGGTCTAAACGGTTTTTTTTAAGCTTAAATAATAAATACATTGATTGGGATATTCATGAGTTTGAATAAAAAAATATTATTTTTATTTCTTATGTTTTTCAGTTTTTGTACAAAACTCTTATAAAATTTTAATAATAATAATAATAATAATAAGAACAACAAGATAAATATTAATAGAACAACACTGAGAAAAAACAATACTCATCAAGAATAAGAGCCGCCTTTTAAAAGGCTGAGAAAAATCAATGCTCATCAAAGACGGGTTGTTCTGTGTTGGAAAACCAGATATTTTTCAATTGAACATCGAATTTACGGCGACTAACTTGTATTATTTGACTTAATCTATGTTATATTTGGAGTAATTTTTCCTTCTATCTCAAAAATCACTGAATTACATTGGTCTCTAGTATTTTAGTATAAGATAACATCGTGGGTTAATAATCTAATGGTCAAAATTTCAGAGACTTCAAATATGGCACACAAAAACGTCTATTACGTGGATTAGACCCAAAACTTTCCAAATATACGATGTAAATGATAGAAGCTTAGAAATTTTCTATTAAAAACTAGGAACATACCAACATGATGGATAAAGTCCTCTTAATTAGTGAAAATTTATATCAATACCACAACAAAATAGCAACTCAATTTGATGGAGACCAGACTGGTGTTTCAAAAAATTATACTCACTTTCACATAAATTTATTGCTCCAGTCACAGTGGCATCGCATCCAGAGACGGAGCCAAGGGGGGGCAGTGGGGGCAGCCGCCCCCCCTCAATTTTTAATGTAAACAAGGGATAGGGCCGTAGGGGTAGAGGGAGACGGTGGAGTATGGTGATGGAAATTGCTCAAATTTTTTGATTTATTTTTCCTTTAAAATTAAAATATATTTCTTAAATAAAGATTAAAAAGTTAAAAGAAATAAAAATAAAAATGGTGCATTTAAGTTTTTATTTTTATCTAAGTTATTTATTTTTTGTTCGACGATTTTTATTATGTTGAAGTAATATTTTCTTCTATAATTATCTTTTTTTTCGAAATATATGTGTTTATTCATCTTGCTCATGGTTCGAAAAAACGATCACGGAACGGATGAAACAGCCCTTCCGAAACGGAAACCGCAGCTGTCGCGACAAAGTTTCGGGTAAAAATGATTGATTAATATAACACTGTTTTTATTTAAAATATCGACGATTTCGCGAACGTCGTGAAACGAAAGGGCGATTTCACGGATTTCGCGGCCGTCGCAAAACGTTTTAGGTAATTTTTTCAATTAAAATTTTAGCAAATTATATAATTATTTCTATTTTTATTATAAAAATATCTCGTGACGATAACCACGACCGTTCCGTGAAATTCCAATGAAATTGAAACGACAGTTTCCGCGACACTCTCCGCAACCGCACTGCGAATCATAATCTCGCCCCCCCTATCTGATTTTCCTGGCTCCGTCCCTGATCGCATCTCCGGTTCCATGCATGTAGATTAACTAGCCGTTGAGTATAAATTAAGCTTGTTTTTAAGTACATACAAACAATTGGTATGTTTACCAGGCTTTAGTGAACTTCCGAAAAATCGCCCTTTTCATCGCCTATTACTGCCTTTCTTCCTTCCTTCCTCTAACTTCTTTCTCTAAGCTCTTAATCCGTTGGCTGAGCACAGACGGCGAAGCGATTTGTGGACTTGGAGGTACATGTGATGAAACCATGTCGGATGAAGAGGTTGCTGCATGCTTCTTTACTACTTCAGAGAGTGAAAAACCAGGCTTTTGATCGATCAAAGGCTTCGTCGCCACGGGTATAATTGGCACGCCCAATAACCTTTTAACCTCAGGCTTCTTAATCACTGAAACAAAAAGGATTCGTTTCACCCTGTAAAAAAATCCAAGAAACTGGAAGAAATATGAAATGATAACTCTAATATAACATGACTAACCTAAACCATAAGCGAGTGAAAACAAGTTGGAGGTAATCCAGTAGCAGAAAATAGCCTGTGTATCCATCATACATAAACAAAAGAATCAAGGTGGAGGGAAATCTTTACATTATGATTGACGTAACAACAGAGGCGAGCTAATTGTAAGAATTCAATGAGAAAAATAATCTTATAAGATAAAGCATTTACCTTCGGAAAACTTGCGGTTAAAGGGATTGTCAGTACAGCGAAAACCCTCGACACATTCTTGATTGTGTTGGCCACGGGGTTGCCTTCTAATCCTTCCTGGGCATTGCACTAAAAAGGGAGAGTGGATGAAAGATTAAAGAAAACAGACATGACTGAGGATTCAGATGTGACACAAATCATGTCCCCGATACCATAATTGCCACAGCAGTAGAGCAAAATCCACACACAAATTGAATTCTACTGTTAACTGCAAACACTACTCAGAGATGGTAATCTCCATTTTTTTTAAAGAACAAACAGTACAAGATCCTTGGTTTTGTATACTTTCTGGCAATTTTAACAAAGTAAAGGTTCTTGGTTTTGGAATAAATGATCACACAGAAAATTCAATTAATGCGTAAAATAGTAAGCAAGAATTTCTTGAACTCGTCACGACTTCAAACCGTCAAGCAGACTCTGAAATAACATGGGAGAGAAAGGTTGCTAACCTCCACTGTGATCCAAAATGTTAAAGCCGTTAAAACTGGAAGAATGAACAAGCTATCAGGAGTTGACAAATCGGTAAACCATAATGCTCCTCCCTCTTTAAACGATGGAACATTTTCTGCCAATTTTCTAACCTGCACATAGATGCTGTCAAATGGTAAAAATGTTTTTATATATTTATACAGGAATTAAGAACACTATATAGGAACATTGAAATGTAAAGGAGACAGCATCATCTGTGTTATTGAGCATAAAAAATGTCATCTTACAGCAAAGAAGAAACTGCAAAAGATGGGACCGGAAATAAGAAGTCCCTTTAAAGGGGTGAATGGAGTAACACCATACCTGCAACACAAAAAATGAAATCAATTCTAAGAACCAAATCTTTATCGAGCATTGTTGATTTATTCATTTGAGAGTGTTTTATTTTGCATATGCTGGCAACCGGCCTAAGGACCTAAAATAGAAAGCTACTTACTCCTTGAATAATTCGTTCATCCTTGCCCGACCATCAGCCACAGCATCAGGACTCATATCCTGTGAAACAATCAACGAGTGTGACTATGGAAGGCGTAATTATATAAGATGTCAGGCAACAGAAACTAGTTTTTAAAGCATAAAACACCAACATCAAAAACTGTTTATTGTTGATCAACGATATACTATAGTAACCAAGAGTCTGAGGCTCATACCCTATTTTGCATTTCTTCCTTAATCTCCTCCAATCGCGGCCGTAAAAGCTGCACAAGAGCACGCAATACCATAAACGTGTCATCATTCAAGAGATACGAATAAATAAGTTGAACCAAGGCCATATTTAGAGGGCATGGCAGCATCTTAAGAATGCTCTGAGAGCAGGCAGGCCATGGCCCATGGCCAAACAAGTAGAATTTCTAACTTTTGGCCCATTGATCTTGTACATTGTGTTGAAATGTAATAGCATCAGACAGTGCTTTTAAGTAATTGCAGTGTCAGGTCCTGGATCCACCATGTAGATTTGATCCATCGGCCAAAAAAAGAGCTGGGTCGAGACCACAAACAGAGACAGGATGAAATAATAACAGTGGTTTCTTATTCCATCGCCCATGAGACCGAAACATGGCGTTATGAACTTATGTCCTGAACTTTGCAAATGTTACACAGTACTTTTTGCACGTCCCTCACTTTAAAATTCATTGGATTGAGCAAGTATTCTATCAATAACTCAATTTTTTTTTTCTCCCTCTCTTCTAATACACGAGTAGAAAAGTTGGGGCCTGGGGAAGATGGCAATTGATAAAATTCATTTGGCATACTGAAATTTTATTTATCAGTCCACCACCTCCTTGTCACTCGTAACTATGGAGTAAAATGAGATGCGGATTTCCATGATAAGAGTATGCTGACGCAAGTAAGAAAGAAATAGAAACTTCGATATGCCAGGTAGTGTCACAAAAAACTGGGTGTAACAACAAAATGCAAAGGAAAAGAACGCGCAGCTATGGCCCTTACAGTAAGTCTTGAAGTAGAAATCAGATGATTTATCATAAGAGGCAGCTGAAGCCCACGGATTAAAATAGTTGTCAGTGCAATTGAAGCCCACCTAAACACAATTAAAATTTTGAAGAGATCATCACTTAGCCAATCAACAATGCAAAGCACAACCAACCCAATTAAAATTCCGACTTATGCCTCAAAGCAATCATAAGGTTGTTGTTAATACACCTTAGAAGGTCGCCTTTCCATCACATACAAACGAACAGCCACATAGCCCACGTCAATAAAATGCTTAAAGTATGCGGCATTCACTCGCACTCAAAATCACATTTTCAATAATGAGCTCATAATATAAGTGGCAGCCATAAATGTGACCAAAATTCTCATAATTTCTATCAATAAAACTATCCCATGATCACTAAAGAATCTTGGACTAGTCCAATCTTTTAATATAGGACCGTCATCTCCTGGTTTTAAATAAAAATTCGCATGAAACCAAACTTCCATATCTCTGAATTGTGTGCTATAGACCACGCGTTTACCATTAAAGTTGTAGTTTTGATAATAATTATTTCCCTTTCAGCAGCTGTACTGGGCTAAATCCATAAGAATGATAAAGCTTTACAGTGCGTAAAATCTAAATATGTCCTCACCAATTAAATCCTGTTTGCATATGCACATAATCAATCAAGTACTGGAGCGCAGCCACGGGAAAGATAGAATCTGCCGCCACAGCTGCCACCTCATTCACCACCGGCGCCACCTGCGCAGCCACCTCCACAGCGTTATCCCCTAATGCATCCGCCACATCAGACATAATCTCAATATTATCAGCCGCCCCTTCTCCGACACCACCACTCGAGAAATTCCTGGCGAAAACAGACCCACCGTAGCCGGCAGAAATCGTAAATTTCTGATCTTGAAACATCTTTGTCGACCCATTAAGCTTACTGAAACCATTTCCGTGGACGAAAAAACAACGTTGCTGGAAAAAAATTGGGATTGCACCGTTCCTGGAAGTGGCATTGGTATGCGATTCTTCAAGATCGTTCTCATCACGATGAATATGCGAAAATGAGGGGGCAACCCGTTTCTGCAGTTGATAAAACAGCTGCCCTCTGGCTGTGATGCTCCGCCTGTAGGCCATATATTATACACTCGACCAAAAAAAAAAGCTTCAATTTTTACATTAATCAATTAAGAGTGCTTTCTGATATCTACGGGCAGATTCCACTAAGTTCACACAACATCGAGACGCGATGAAAATTACGGGGAAAATGCATTCCTAATTGTTGTATAGCATGCCGTTAGGGTTTTGGAGTTGGGCTTTTAGCAAGCTAGTAAAATCCAACGGCAACCCCCTCTCGAGTGTGACGTCACTAGCGAAAACCAATATTGCGAATTTCATTAATATGTTGATAATTTTTTTTTTTTAGCAATGTTATTTATATAAAGAAACTACTACAACAATTTTTACATCATATAAAATTTGATACAATAAATTAATTTATTAAATCTCTTAATATATTGAATACAAAAACTCAAGGACGTGACTCTCATAATTTGTAGTCGAAACTTTGTTTTTACTACAATCTACTTTTCTTTCCACGCACACCATTAAAAACAAATTAATTGCAATATTTAAAAAGCCATCATGATTTGAGAAAAATAAGATCTTTTGTGAGACAGTTATATTTATGAGATAGATCGATTCAGTTCATATATATATTAAAAAGTGATAATTTGACATTTAAACAATATTTTTTTATAAGTCGAATTAGAAATCTTTAACTCAAAATCCAACCATGAATCGGTATTACATAAATTTTTGTATGTTAATAATTACACAGGTTGGACAAAATTGAACTGAACTTTAGAGAAACTGATAAATCGTAAGATTAAAAATTTGATATATATATTTTTAACTTTAAGTGGGAAAAATTGGATTCTAGTTACTACTTACTAGAGATGCAATCAAATATACTAGTGGAATTCATAATTATTTTGTTATATTTTAATTATTATTTGAATGACAATTATGCAACTATATTAAACATATAATCTGTAGAAATAAAACACTGTCATAAAAGTTATAAAACCACACAAAATTATGTTAGTACAAAGGACCCAGTGGCTTATTAACAATATAATAACAATAAGTAAAGATATTAATATTTAATGGGGAAAAAAAAATCATCTAATTCCGCTTGCCAGCTTTTTACAAAGACAGTCGAAAATTAAGGTAAATAGATCAAATTATCATTAACAACTGTATACTCAGAATTAAATAAATATTTATTTGAAATCAAATGGGTTACCCAATTATATATAATACACAATTTAGATTGATTTAATGGCAGTGATTGAATCATACAAGTTCAACAGTTCACAATATAGCAAGAGAAATAAAATTCAATCACGACCTCATCTCCACCATTTCTTCGAGAATTACAGACTTGGGATTCACCATCGGAGGCCCCTTCTCGCGTCGCTCGAGTTCCTCCAGCCTGAACGTAACGAGTCGATCCCAGTTCCCACCTTCAAACAGCACCCCCGCTTTCCCATCTGTGATCCTCTGAACAATCCCACAATACATGTGGAAAGGATTGCTCGGATTCTTCACGATAGCGATCATTCCGGGCAAAATCAGCGGCAATTCCGGGGGCTTCGGTTTCTTCACCAGACTTTTATCGAACACGAATGATTTCTCCTTTTTTGGAGGTGGGTTTTGCGCGATGAACATCTGGAGACCCCTTTCTCCCCCTGGGAATCCGCCTGTCAATCCCAGAAGCTCCTTTTCGAACCCATCTTCTGGTATGTTCGGGAGAGACGATGACTTATCTTCTTCTGGTTTCGATTCAGTAGCGAGCTGGGATGATTCGGGTACCTTTCTTTTGAGTTCTTTTCCGAGATTTTCTTCGCCGCTGCAGAGTCCTCTTCCCCCCATGATTTCGTAGAGGTTGAATTTGGCGGTGGGGATGTTTCTGAATTGGGGCTTGGTGTTTGTGCAAGTTGGTGATTTTTGAGTGGTGATGATGGGATTTGATCGGCCGAGGAAGTGGGATTTGGGCAGTATCGGGGGTTGAATAGTCGGGAGGTGGAATGAAGCAGCCATGATTCTTGTGTTTTGTGTGGATGGAACCTGTGAAGACGAAGGGTGCAGAGATGGAGTGAACTGTGAAGTCTATGGGAGCTTCGAATTGTGGCCACAACTCAATTTGGGCTTATATCTGTTCCACACCAACAGTGTTTTTAAGCCAATTTATACAAATAAATCTCATGTTACAAGTCATAATGTCATGTTCTCTGATTTTCTAGTAGTATTTCATATTTCTCATTTTCATGATATACATAACTCACACACATATTAATAGATATATAATTTTTACATTTTTAGTCTTAGAGTCGCTTTCTTTTGTTATTTAATATATTTTTTTAGATTTAATTATTATCATCAATGTTCTAATAAGCTTGATTAAACGTCGCTTACATTTAAAAGTTTCCTAAACATTTTGCTTTAGCCAAAAGCAGTTTTAAAAAAATAAAGTTTCCTAAACATTTTGCTTTAGCCAAAAGCAGTTTTAAAAAAATTGTCAAACATAATTTGATTATATTAAACGTCATTAAATACGTTTAAGTATGACTTTTTGAAAACAAAAAATGATGAATGAGATACCAGGATAGAATACAAGTCAGCGGATTTATTAGTTAGTGTTGATGGTAATAACATAAGGGTGTGTTTAGTTCGTGTGATGAGATAAGTGAGATATTGATAAGTTAGTGGATAATTTAAATATGATGTATAAAGTGTATTGTTTGGTGTGAATGATTAATTTAAAAATATATGTATTGTCCTGTTTGGTGCAAGTGATAAAATTATAGATAGATATTTATTAATGACCAACTACCCAATATGCCCCTACTATCTTTCACGATTTACTTATCAAAACTCAATAATTTCGTTCCAAAACCCACGTCCTTCCTCATTTTTTACCCCAACATCTCGTTCAACATATGGAGAAAAGGAAAGCATGTGAAGGTTGGATGTGATGTGTCTTTGACGATCTTTCCTCTTCTGGCTAGGTACTACCTATTTCGTTCTCTGATTTTATGTGCCTTTGATGATATTTCTTCCCAGATTGTTTTTAAAAAAATTTGGAATGTATGTGAATCGATTCTGTGGAGATGTTGAAGGTGAAGTGCATATTAAATTTGAAATCTCTTTTTAATTAGTGGTAATTTAGTAGCTATAGTTTGCTTCTAGAAGAGGATTCGTCCATTTCCAAGAGTGATTGATATAAGAAATACAAGACTTAATCCTCAATAAATGAGAGTGAGGTAAATTTTACAGTATCCAATAATTTCCTGGTTGAAGGCCAACTGTAAGGCCCAAAAATTCGTCACGTAAATCCGCATGCATAAGTAGGGGATTTAATAATTTTAAAATAATGTGAAAATGTGTTAAATTGTTTTTATGAGTTATTATGTGAATTATGTGATTTATTTGCATGTTTTAAATATTATTGCGGCATTTAAACTGCTAGATGGTAATTTATGAAATTATTTGAGAAAGGTTATTTTATGATCGCGTAGGCGGGACCGTGGACGGACGAAATATTACTTTTTCATCCAAAATATTTTATGAGATTTTTAAGAGCCCTAAAATATTATTTTAAGGTATTATTTCATGAAAATTGTAGCATTTATTAGTATATATATATGTGTGTGTCCATTTTTATCCAAAGTAAGTCATTTTAATGACTTTTAATAACTTTTAAAAATCCCTTATTTTTATATTTCGGGATTTAAGTTAAATATCAGATTTAATTATTTTGTATTTAAGAGTTTTAAGTTTATTTTATTTTATTCAATAATTACTTAATATCTTAACCTTGTTTTATTAACGATTTAACATAATCCTACCCCTTAAACCTACCGTAAATTCACCTAGCCGCCTCCTCTTCCCTTCTTCCCCATCTCCACGTTCCCCAGCAGAGAACTCATCCCCATAGCCGACTTGTAAGATTTTTCCTATTGTTTTTTAGATCAGTTCATCACGGAAAGCCGTACGCTCGATTTAGACGTCGTTTCTTACAAATATTCATCAAGGCACGTTTGATTCCATTCTTGAACACCATTTAGATCATATTACAAAGTTTTTATGCATGAATGATCTGATAATGCATGTGTATGTGAATTGAAATGAAAATACTCAAGTTCATGCATGCACTCACGTTTTTACACTTGTTGGATTGATTTGATTCATGTTTCTGGCCATGGAGAGTTCGAGCCTGCTGTCCTATGTTTCATGGGTCTAAAAGGGTCCCTTGGGGTCAGGTTTGGTGGGTGGAAAGGGGCTGGAGATGGCTAGGACCGAAGCCTTCTTCCTTGGCTGCAAAGTAGATTACGACAGTTTCGGGATTCTCGAATCGTGGGTCGCTAGGGTGGTGTAGGGATCGGTTCAAAGCAAGGCTTGGTTTGTTGGAACCGCCCAGACGTGGGCTACGTCTGGGCGGTGGAGCTCCGGCCATTCGATGGCCGGAGCTGGCCGGCAGCAGGCCTCAAAGCTTGCTGTTGCTCGGCCGTTACATGCACAATTTTGTGCAGGTCACATTTGTTGAAAGTGGGCCGTGGGTTCTTGTGTGTTCATGGGCCGGGCTTGGGTCCTTAGATCCGGGTCCGGGTCGGGTCAATATGTGACGAGTCAAATTAATTTTAGTTCGGATCTAGATTTTTATTAATTGGGCTCGAGTATTTTATTTTAATCAAGAGTTTAAATTATTAATTAATGGGTTTGGGGTTTGGTTAATTAATTAATTGGACTAATTTAATGGGCTTTAATAATTATTGAGGTGAGCCCACTAATTTGTAATAGGTCGTGTGATCCATGAGAATTATTGGGCCAATTTGTGTCGGGTTTAGTAATTTTATCGGTCAAATTTATAAGTTAATTGTGAGTTAATAATTTTATTAATTTAACTTTAAGTTAATAAGTTGATGAGCCTAAATTATGTTTTTAGTGAGCCCATTAGTTTTTCATGGGCCTGGGGGCCCATGAAACTTAATGGGCCAGGTCAGGTTGGGCTTTTGAGTTTTTGAGTCAGTTTATGAATTTATTGGTTTAAGTTAAGTGGTCAGCAACTCGAACAAGTCTTTGGAAAAATAAATGTCCGTAAATATATATTTAATTCATATATATAAGTATGATTTTTAAGAAAATAAATTAAATATATATTTACGGACAAATTTTCATGAAATAAAGAAATAAAGAAAATTTTTATGTTCATGCATCATTAATAATTTTTATGATAAGTTTAAGTGCATGTTAAGAAAAAATACATTTTTATGGAAGTTGAAGTGAAGGTGAAAAGTGATGTGGTTGGAGGCCGGGATACCTAGGCCCGGTGACCTTCCTGATAATGTTTATGTATGATGAGCTTATGGATCCAGCTGAGAGGGCTGGTGAAGTGGCAGCACAGAGGTGGAAACCCCACCGCCGCGTACGTTGGTTTTTTTAGATTGATCAATCGCTTAGTATGAGGCCACCGACATGGATACGACCTATTGAGAACTAAGAAATCATGATAAGTCATTTTATGAGATTCATTAAATATGATGTTTATGTTTAGCATGATGATGGTGCAATATAATTATTTATTCGTGTTTATATGCATATAATTTTAAGACCATGCACATATAAGTATATTCACGTATTTTATATGATGTGTGCTTGTGCGTGGTTTCATATTGTTACATAGGGATAGAACGTGTTGAGCCTCTAGACTCACTAGATTTAAATGGTGCAGGTGAGCATAATGTCGTTGAGGATAATGTGTTTCCGACTGGCGGCGAGGGCGTATGAGTATCCAGACGGCTAGAACTCGTGACCATTGCTCTATGATTATTTTTACGTTGAGATTTAGAACACCTATTTTTGCACATGTTTTAGTACTTTAGATTTTTTAGTATATGCATGAATGTTAGATTTAATTATTTATTTTAAAGTTTGCATGGATTTTGTTGTAGAATTATTATTTAAAATTTTCATTATGGAATTTTTATAAATGAATATTTAGTAATTAATTTTAAGTATTTAATTGCACGTGTGTACTTTTATTGTATTTATTGTGTATATGTATTTTAAATTAAGTAAAGTTATTTTTAAAGTATATATATATTTATATTCATTATTTTATAGTTAGAGAGTTTTAAAAAAAAAATCAATAGGAATTTTAGGACGTTTCACCAACACTTGTTATTTAACGATTATGGTGCTTGGTAGTTACCTGCACATCGAACGGGATATTCTTGGAATGGCCAAGGAGGATAGAAAGAGGGATATATAATATATGGGTAAGGCGTGAGTTTATTTAAGTCATGTTAATAAATATGTATCCCATGTAGATTATATTCAGTGGCGGAGCCACATATAATGGCAAATGGCACCCGGGCTGTAGCCCGGGTGGCCCGAAATTTTTTTACAATTTTATATATATTGATTTTGGGAAAATTTTAGATTAATTTGATAGTAGACCGGGTGGTTCGATTCAAAAGTTTAAACAATTCTAGAGTTTAAAATTTTAGTTCGGGTAGTTTAGAATTTCTGGCCCCGCCATTGATTATATTAGGATCTATTATCCAACATGCTACCAAACCATGGTTTAGCCTAGTTTAGAAGACTATATCCCACCTAATACTACCAACCAAACGTGCCGTAAATGTATAATCTTGGATTGCTAAGAGTATCGATGATGAATATGTAGTCGATATTGATAATTTATAATTACAATGTATAAAAATTGCTAATGTTCTAGAGTAATCTAGTTAAAGTGAAATGGTATTTGATGATAAAATGAATGATAGAATAGATGGAGTAGCTAGAATCGGATAATTTCGAATTTGTTCTTGATGTGATAACATATAAGTTATAATAAAACAAAATGAATCATTTGAACATCAAGGGGGTGTAGCTCATATGGTAGAGCGCTCGCTTCGCATGCGAGAGGCACGGGGTTCGATTCCCCGCACCTCCATGTTTTTTTTTCTTTTTCCCCCTTTCCTAATTTCCATTTTTGCCCTCGGAAATGGTGCATTTCCAAATAAAATTCCACATACTAAACACATTGATTTATTTTTATGATCGTTTTTATCATACCATCTCTATAAAATATATCTGATATTTTTGGGGATTTATAATTTTTTTTCAAAACTAGTTATGCTTTTTAATATATTTAAAATAATACTTTTGGGTATCTTAAGTATTTTAATCGATATATAAAACCATCATTTATAAAAAAAAATATATCTCATTTATGTTTTATTGCTCGTGCTTATAATTTCTAGATTAAAAAAAAAAAAACAAGTACCGAGCCTGAATTTAATTTCTTGACAATTGGCAAATTGCAATCTAACATTAAAAATCAATTATAAAAATAAAAATCTTCATTGAAGGACGTTTGGACATGGTCACATGGCTTCACTTCTTGGACATGCATAAAACCAGTATATATCTTTTACTATTTATTAAGTCTAAGCACCTTATAAAAACTATGATGACTTAGTTTGTTTTTCATTTTTCCAAAAAGCCCTCTTCTTCCACGATTACTTTTGCATTTTATCGCTTGGTTTTTATCCGCTCCTCTCTCCACGTCTGAGGCAAGCCTCTTCACGTTCTCTCCCAATTCCCACGCTTCTTCTCGCTGCCTTCAATGCAACTGATGGATTCTTCTCCAAATTTACGATTTGGAGAGACACGGTATTTCTTAATTTCCTCTCAATGTCTGTTAATTTGGATTTATGATTTTCTAATACTCCAATTTTCCTCCCCCTCCAGTTATCTTCTGGATTTACGAATTTGATTTTCCATCGGTCTGGAATTTTTTTCTGGATTTACAAATTTGTATGTCTACTTTCTTTCATGTGACATGAATCATATTACTTTGTATGACAAAAACTGAAATTTGGGTGAATCACGCTGTTGTTTCAGGCTCACATCAGAGAATTGTATACGACCATTCAAATTCGGTAAAATTGCGATTTATACTATTTATTTTAGATTGCGCTTCAACTCAGTGCATTTTTTTTTATCTTGACTTGCTATGAAATTAAAGTATTGATTCAATATGTGGTACCAAGAGTTTGTTATGAGGTCCGTTGCATGGAAAATATTTAGATTTCGATTGTTTCATTCTGTTTTGATTGTGAATTTGGTGGATTTAATATGTGCTACGAAGAGTTTGTTATGAGGTTGATGAGAGTTTAATACTTAGTGTGAACTTGAAGTAGATCATTGATTGCAGTGTTCGTGATTTCAAAAGGTTTACATGTCTGCTCTTTCTTATTACATGCGTACAAACATATTTCGCGCTTCAGAAAAATCGAATCTCGATGAAAAAGTTTCATTGGTTCGTTGTAGAAACAGTAAAACATTGGTGTTTTTTCCAAGCCTACAAGTTGATTACAGAGCTCGCTTCATGTGGACTGAAAATTGATAATTCATTGCAGTCTTTATCATGTCAACAAGTTTGCACATGAATCAAGTGATATATTCAATATACTTGAGTTCAAATTTAAACTGATTTAGTTGATAGTTAAAATAAGAAATTTTTTCTCCTTCAGGATTTCTCCTTGGTTTACAAACTCTCTGGACTAATGAGCCATCGAAAAACCAGTTAACAAATCTATTTTATGCTCTTATTAATCATTATTTTTTAATCTCTTTGTCTTATATATATATATATATGTGTGTGTGTGTGTATTAGTAGAAAAGCAGAGGGGATGATGGAATATTTATGCTTATTTTTTAATATCTTTTTATGTCTTATGTGTTTTTCAGCTGAAATTGAAAAACATCTCATGTTTGCAATGATCTCATTCTTTTATGTATATTGTTTTTAATTATTCTCCATGTCATGTTAGCAATAATCTCATTGTTATGTCGTACGTACTTGTTTTACTTTTTCTGAAAATATTTAACTGGTGATCGCTTCTTTTCCGTGCCTCTTTTTTATGAGATTTCTGAACTCGATTTTTCTTTGTTCAACTTGACTTTATGTGATTGTGATTTTTTTAATAGATCCAAATTTTTTTTGCATTTCATTCTCTTGATTTCTAGAATGAGAAATGAAATCAATCAATTAAGATTTCAAAATCGGAACTATTGGAATGCCTAGAATCCATTTCATTTCATTTGGATGTGAAAAATTTCTAAATAAGATTTTACCTTCTCAGAGTTTAAATCTTTCCCTGATGGAGGTTGTTCCAATGGAATATTCTGCCATGTTAGTAATGCAATCAGTTTTTGTGAAACGATTTTCATAAGATCATCTACACTTTTCACATTTTCTCCACTGATTTCATTAAACTTTCATTTGCGCCGCTAGAAAAAATTGTACCCATTCTTGGATTTATTGTTATGTTTCTTCATTAACAATTATATTTTATTTGAATCATTTAGTGTTTAAATTTGTTTTTCCAAAAAATATAATATCTTTTTCATGTTCACTTTTGGCTCCATGCAGTCAATTTTCTTGAACTGCCACCTAATGTGCATTTCAAGTTTAAAAATTCAAATTAATGACCGAGAATCGGTAAAGATAGAATCAAATATATTCAGATTCATTCGAAATCAGTTTAAATTTAACTCATGGATGCGATCTATTTATATATATATATATATATATATATATATATATATATATAAAACTTTACTATGCTGCCCACCTATCATGTCCACCACCATTTCCACCAATGATGTGACATTATTCTATTGGATGTGATAAATTGTAGGTCCAATAGAATAGTGCCACATCATCGGTGAACATAATTGGTGGGCATGATAAGTGGAAAGCATAGTAAAACTCTATATATATATATATTTCAAATTTTAATTTTAGTGAAACGTTTTCATATTATCATCTACACTTTTCTCATTTTATCCTTATTAATTTTAGTCATCGACCCAGAAAATATGTCTCATTCTCAATCATGTATTCATTCTCAATCATATAGCGATTCTTCTTCAGTAACAATTAGTTTTTTGAAGCATTTAAATAAAAACATTTAGTGTTTGAATTTTCTTTTTTTCAAAATTTAAAATAAATCTATTTTTTATATTGATTTTCGGCTTCCAATCAATACACATTTTAAGTATAAAATTTGAAAGTGTGAGAATCAGAAGGGATAGGAACAAATTCTATTCCGACTATATTTCTTAATCAGTTTAATTTTAAACTCACGGATGCAATCTATAATTTTTTTCCAAATTCTTTAAATTTAAATTGCTATTACTTTAAATATTGTTCTACTATATATTCTAACCAGATTTGTACCTATCTCTTGCGATTCTATCTCATTAGTTTAAAATTTTAAGCTTCAATGTATACATTTTATTTAACCTTATAATTCTTCATATCTATTTTACTCTTTCTTAATTAATAATTATATTGTTGCGTTTCTTTTTTATTTGTGGTTCTATTGTATCATATATATTCCAAACCTTAGATTCATATTTGAAGCTATCTACATTTATTGAATTCTTCTCTCATTGAAAATCACTTGAGAAAATTTAGATTTCAAGAAAATATGTATTTCATTCTCAATTATATTTTATATTCCTTCTCCAGTAATCATTAATTTTTATTTGAAGCATTTAGTGTTTTAAATAAATTGCTCCTTCAAAATTTTATTTCATTTTTGTTTTGGTTCTCGAACTTCAACCACTAACGAAATTATTTCATAAATGAAAAAACACAAAATTATCGATCTTATCATTTCAAATGTTAAATTATTTTCAACATTAATGTAATAACAGTCAATCAAATTCTCAATGCATTTATTTTATCATTTGGATAGCAAGTGCATTTTCGGTTGTCCTCTCCACTACAACGCTCATATTTTACAAACAAAAACATATGATATCTAATTAATTAACTGGGACAATGCAAATTTCACAACAGCAAATTGTCTTGATATCAATACAATTATTGTTTTGAAAAATATACACGATTACTTTATAAACTAATTATAATCCTTTATGATTTTCACTTAAATACTTAAGTTTAAATTTCATTTAAAATTTTCTACAAGCTCGCGTGTGCCCATGTCAAGACCGATATTTACGAGTTATCTTTTAAATATTGACACATATTAAAATGCTATTATAGTTGCAATGTAATCTTCAGCTCCTACATGAGCAAATGAAAGACAATATTTAAATACCGTGCGAAGACGCGAGCACGAAGACAATTATTATATGAAGAACAATGACAAACACTCATATTGATGGTGATATTGATAGCAATACAATAATTTTTCACATCAAAATTGTGTGGTAAAACGATCCGTATAATCAATATGAGTAAATATCACACATAATATTTATTATAAAAGACCATTATATATATGGTATCAAATTATATTTGTTCAACACACGTATTGTGTGTGTGCCCCGTCCGCTAGTTTAAATAGGCCGAGCCCAATGAAACCGAGTTCGGATTTTTTTAATTGGGCTGAAGATCCAAATGTAATTAACCCAATTCATCTAACAGTTATACTAATTACACTTTTATAGGGTTGCATAAGTTAAACTTGGACCCACCCAGCCAACTCAATTGACAATCTTAGACGCCACTAAATTTCTACGAAATAATTTGAATTTGAAAAATGACGTGAAATGATTATAAAATACGTCGAAATGACTCCAAAAATAACTATTCAGGATTTGTATCCATTAAAATTAGATTTATATAAACAAACCAAAGTTTTTGTGATTATAGATCTCACATATTTGGTTTTAAAAATTCATAAATCCAAATACATCATTACCCCAATCACTGTTCAAGATTAATAAATTTTATATTATTATTAGTGACCATTAGCTATAAAAGGGAATAATAATAATGCTATAATATATTTGGTGGTGTAAAGTTATCAATATTAGGTGGCAGTCAGGCTAAGCGACCAAAATTTCTGTTTTCCTAAGCTACAAATTCCACGTTAGCAGGCTCAATGAATATATACATGCCCAATCTCGATCATGAAAATAGTAACTTTTTTTAAGGTTGCGTATGGAATCAGAAGATTTAGATTCGAGATAATATTTGAAGAAAATATTGGAAATGACTCTAATTAGCATATATTTGAAATTTACTACAATCTATAATTATTAAAAAAATAACTAGTTTGACATTTGAAATCCATTCTCAATGGAAAACTTAACTAAAAAATATAATTGTTATTATGGATTTGAAATCTTTAACTTTAAATCCATTAATCAATTTGGTTGATATAATTTGAAGGTTACTACATTAAACCCATAATTTTATTCAGTACGCATCTAAGTTGCTGTGGGTTATAACAGCAAAAATCACTGGTCTATACCAAATATTAAATCTATCTGTTATTTTTTGAAACATAATATTATATAAATCGAAACCAGAATCATTTACCAAATATGTGTTTTATCCATATGCCAAAATGGAAACCAAAAGTAAAAGCATAAAACTCATTTCGGTCTCAACATTCTATTGTATGCATATAATTAAAAATGATCGATCTGTGTTAATTAAACAAAACCCATAATTATATATATATATAATTAATCGGAAAATAAAAGGATCTACGACAATCTAATTATGAGATAATTAAATACAATTAATTTTAATAACCTCTATCAACTTTCTTCTTATATTCAACCTGGGCAGGCGATCCAAATTCCACTAGCAATTGGCAAAATCCTTGGCAGCGAGCCAACGTGTCTATATAATATAGCCAATGCACACTATTTCCGCATACTGACTCCCGACTCCTATAGTCTCTAGAGCTCCCCTTTTGTCTCTTCTCCTGCATTTTGCATCTTGAAAATCTGATTAATTATCGAATTTTTATTCCGGATTTGGCACTACCCTCGATCGGAACGATGTCGCGGAGTATACTTGTGACCGGGGGTGCGGGATACATTGGGAGCCACACCGTGCTGCAGTTGCTGTTGGGAGGATACAAGGCCGTGGTGGTCGATAATTTGGACAATTCTTCCGAAATCGCCATCAAGAGAGTGCAAGAACTCGCTGGTGAACATGGATCCAATCTCACTTTTCACAAGGTCCCATTTCCTTGATTTCCTCCTCTTGGATTTTTATGGGGTTTGTGATTTTTGGTTTTTGGGTTACGGTTTGTGTGGAAGGTTCGATCTTGGTTAGTATTTGCGTACTGAAGTGGGGTTGATTTCGTAAAATCGAATTCCATAGAGTTTTGATCGTTTGTTATGCAGTGGATCTGTTTTATTTTGGGTAGTTTCTGGTGTTTATGGCTTTGAGGATTCATGTTGAGATATACACATTTTAGTTTTGATACTGATGCCAGATTGGGTGGACTAGTGCAATTAATGTGAATACTCAGATAGTGGGCTAATTTATTGCCTATCATGAGTTTGATCATTGATCTACATTTCTCTCTGGGAGTGAGCCCCTAATCAAATTTACCATGCCGATTGAATCATGTCACTATGGCTGGAGCTACGCGAGTTGTGTTTGTTGCTACAAAAACGATTATTCGTCTGCCTATTAGGTTTTATAAGATCGTGTTGTGGGGTAAATATTTGAGTTTATTGTTTTCTGAATTGTGATGAATTAGGTGGACCAGAGGGGGTGCTTTTAAAGTGAATCTGGGAAATTTTCTTCTCTTCATCTTAGTCTCGGCCTCTAAGCCAGCTGTGTCTTATAATAAAATGAATTGTGATGGTGTTTTTTTTATGATGGTAATTTTTAACTCCACTTCAATGGTTTGTATTTGATTGCAGATAGATTTGCGAGATAAGCCTGCACTTGACAAACTTTTTGTTTCTGAAAAGTGAGTCTTTTGTTGGGTTTGTATTATTTTATTGTTTATCCTCAAATAAATATCTGATTTCAGTAGGGATTGATGAAAAATCTGGATTCATGGACTCTAGTTCACAGCTGAAACACTCATTTTCTTTACTCTTTCCATTAATGACATGTATCATTGTTCTCCAATTACCCTAGGGCCAGTTATGTAGCAGATGCCAAATTCTTTTGATGTTTGAAGGAATTTGGTTTTCTTTGGTGTAGGCGGAAAAAATTACACATTCATTGCAAGCTGTTTATATGCTCAGGATAGTTAAAAATTCAGAAAAACATGTATTATGGTGAGATCAGTGAATAGAAACCAACTTAAGAAAGAAACCAAACAATCTTTGAAGGATCATAAGAAGATGTCTTCCAATTGTGTGAAAACTTAAAATATTGGATTGCATTGGGCACATCTGGAAAGAATACGATCGTCAATCGATATTTGCATTGATCAAAAGTTGTGTTATTAATTAGTTGAGACTAGTTACCCAAGTTGGTTTGTCATCTTATTCCTCGAAATGTCGCCACAAAGGCGGTCTCGTTCTTCATTTAAATATTTAATACTATTTTTTTCATTTAAGAAAACTATGATCTGTATATTTCTTTTACAGTATATATTAAGACGCTCATCTCAATTTAGATCTCTGGGATAAGTAATGGTGTTTAACTTGTCACGAGATAATTTTATCAATAGAAATTTGATTTGTTATCCATTTTAATAAATCAGTAGAGGGATTTGTTATATTGGTTCTTCAAAAAATTAAGCATTGACCCCACGTTTGCTGCTGAAATTGCACTCAATTTAGGTTTGAGGCTGTTATTCATTTCGCTGGATTAAAAGCAGTCGGCGAAAGTGTGCAGAAACCGTTACTGTATTATGACAACAACCTTATTGGCACAATTGTTCTACTAGAAGTAATGACGGCGCATGGCTGTAAACAAGTATCTGTCTAAACTATAGTGTGGCTCATGTATATATATGTGTGCTTGTGTGTATTATTTTCAGTTGATTCCTTGTCTTAACTGGATTTACTTGCTCTTTATTTTCAGCTTGTATTTTCGTCCTCAGCTACTGTTTATGGTTGGCCAAAAGTGGTACCATGCACAGAAGAATCCCCCATAAGTGCTGCAAATCCCTATGGACGTACAAAGGTAATTATTGTGTCAATTATCAGCATAAGTTAAATGAATCTCATCTAATGATATTAATCTGCGGTTGGGGTTGAATCCGGGAATTATTGGAGGGGGGTGAGATGGGTTGGCTCATTGAATAAAATTTCAAAAACTACTCGTATGTCTGCCCCCTGGTGGAAAAACTGCTTCCTGTAGTTAGCCCATGGCTTGTTTGTTTGAATTCCTTGAGAAGTGTCAAATTATTGAATTCACTTTACATTATTTCATTTACGCAGCTTTTCAT
This sequence comes from Henckelia pumila, assembly GCF_033568475.1. Lineage (NCBI taxonomy): Eukaryota > Viridiplantae > Streptophyta > Magnoliopsida > Lamiales > Gesneriaceae > Henckelia > Henckelia pumila. The sequence goes on from NW_027331885.1 coordinate 260,151, forward strand.
TGAAGAGATCTGTCGTGACATTTACAAGTCCGACTCTACATGGAAAATCATATTGCTGAGGTACTTCAACCCAGTTGGTGCACATCCTAGTGGCTATATTGGTGAAGATCCCCGTGGGATTCCGAACAATCTCATGCCCTTTGTACAACAAGTTGCTGTTGGAAGGCGGCCAGCCCTGACAGTTTATGGAACTGATTACAAAACAGTGGATGGAACTGGGGTAAGTATTCTGATATGCATGAAATTTAGATTTTTGACAACTCTTCCAGTCTTTTATTTGTTGGTTTAGGGAACTGATTACAAAACAGTGGATGGAACTGGGGTAAGTATTCTGATATGCATTATGAATGGGTATGAAAGTACATGTACTTATTGAAGTTGGGATTTCATCATATTTTTTAAAATTGGACTTTTCTGCATGGTACAATTCTTGATGTTGTGGTTTGCAGTATATATTTTCGTTCAAAATCAGGCTGAAAACTTGTATCCTAATTATATAGATATCATTGGGTATTGATGCATTAGTATATTTATTTCATTTATAATCCGTTTTACTACTTGTGACTTCCAGGTACGTGATTATATCCACGTTGTTGATTTAGCCGATGGCCATATCGCCGCTTTGAAGAAACTTGCTGACCCTTCTGTAGGTATGAACCCTAATTTGAGTATTTGTTCAAAGCTTATTTTCCTATCTTACTTGAGGTTATTCTTGTAAGATTCTGCCATTCTGGCGTGGATTTAGAGAACTTAAGGTCTCATTGTGATTCTTAAGGATACTCAAATAAAACTTTTATAATAGTGGTTGGTGAAAAGCAACTTCTCATCTTTTTCTGGGTATACTGATAACAAAAAAGAATTCAAGTACTTAGAGATACATGGTTCAATGGATTAACTGATTATGGTCCTCTCGAGCTGGAGTACTTTTTTTTTCTGCCCCATTTAGGACCTCTGATTTGATATTTTTTTCCCTTGCTTAGGCTATCTCATGTTAATGAATTAACTTCCTGCAGGTTGTGAGGTATACAATCTGGGTACTGGGAAAGGTACCTCTGTGTTGGAGATGGTGGCAGCGTTTGAAAAGGCTTCTGGGAAGGTCAGTTCTTGAGATAATATTCAGCCCACTTAAGATTTACACGTTCTAAAAATGGCCCTTGATGTAATCCTTGTATCTTTTCTTGATATCAAGTTCTTAGGTACACTGCATATTTGTTTGTTAAAATCGTGTATCAAGCAATACCCTCTTGCATAATTTCATATCATTTTTGTGTGCGTGTTTAGAAAATTCCACTGGTGATGGCTGATCGACGCCCTGGTGATGCTGAGATTGTGTATGCTGAAACAGAAAAAGCTGAACGTGAATTGAACTGGAAGTAAGTGTTAAATCATGTTAAGGCATTGCGTTAACAAAAAGAAATCACCTCATTTTTAACAGCACCACATAATCGACAGCTTTCTTCTTTCAAATGCTAAGTACCTGATTTGCCACATTTGGGCTAACTTGAAGGGTTCACATTGTTGCAGGGCGAAATATGGCATTGAAGAATTCTGCAGAGACCAATGGAACTGGGCCAGCAAGAATCCTTATGGTTACGAGTCTCAGGCTCCTTAATCTCTAGTTGAAAGTTGAAACATGTGTCGTCCGTAACTGTATCTTCGACTGATCGGTCATTTTCTGTCTTGCTGCTTTCACGGATTGAGGTGCTATATATTATCGCCTTGGCTGAAACACCCACAAAAAAAAAAAAAAACTCGGAATTCTTGTCGATTTAGGCTGAGTTAGCCAAATTTTAATGGGGTTTTCTGAGAAGAAAGCTTTACCATCTACTGTGTTACATGAGATCTAATCTTGGATACATTTCAAAACTTGTTTAGTGAAAATTAATAAATGCAGAGACAATCTGGCCAATCTTTTTTCTTTTGCTTATATTGAATATCTCAGCGCTTGCATGTGGTGATCTCTTGTTCATTTTGTTCTTTGCATTTCGTTTAGAAGAAAATGAACCGAGTATTTGTAACATGAACCATATTGCAAGCACGCATGTTAAAGAGTGTAAAAGTCAATGCCCGGTAGGTTTTGATTATTTTTCCCTTTCATTTTTGTTGTGTTGAGTGAGACCATAATATTGGGTCATGATAATAAATAATTCATCCTTTTTAGTCGTTCAATTGAAAATTATCAAGAGTCAATCATATAATTATTTAAATAATTTATTTAAAATAGTCTCAAAGCTCACTTTGAATTTGCTAAAATCATTGCCTTCGCTTTGGATAATCACATTTTATAATTTATATTATCATTATTATTTATTACTACATTTTTTCGGGTAATTATAATTATTATTACACTTTATTATACATGTATTTGTATTATATATAAGTTAATTATAATGTCAGGCGTGTATGTAGATTATATTATATTTTATATAAAAAGTCGATCATAATGTCACGTTTACATTAATGATGATTCAATGTTATTAGTTACTTCATTTAAAATCACAATTACCAACTACCAACTAAGTTGGAAGACGATTGAATAGACATTATAAACACTCCTCAAATAATTGCAATAGCTTTAATCGGTGATTAAATTTTATAGATGGTAGAGCGTTTAGTGTTTCAAAATAAAAGTAGAAAGATAAAAATAAATTGACTAGAATAATTTTAGTAGAAGCAGAATCAATATGTCATCATCTTTTGAAGCTACTTTTAAGAAGTGCATAAAATTGAGTTTTCAAAGGAAAAACAATCATCACTTTTATTTTCAGTGATTAGATGTTTTAAAATTTTTATTAACAATTTTTTTATTAATATAAATAGTTTACACAAAAATATAGCTTGATAATGACCTAAAAAAAATATGACAACACACCTACAATTTTAGCCCGGGTCCGAATATCCCATCGGCCCATCCCATTAACTCGAATTGGATTCAACAACAATTTATATTTATTTTAATATTTGAAATCCATGATTTTATTGCAAAGTCCAATCTCATTGACCCCACCGTGTGCCCAAATTTACAACCTTAAACAAAAACTGGACAGCGACACTTCAACGCCCAAATTCTCGCATTTCTTTATTTTTAACTCCGGTTTTACGATCTAGCCTACGCTTTTGCTGCAAACTCAACCAGTTCTCTTGCAGGTAGCATTTCTCCTTCTTTTCGATTTTCTCCCCCTTTTATACGATTCATGTATGCAATGGTTTGTGACATTGCGTGTATTTATGACGAACCCAGATGGGATTTGTTGTAATTTTCGTAAAATAATGGACATCTCGAATCTTATTATCTAAAAACTTACAGTTTCTGACCTTTTTTTATTATTAAGATTAAGATTAAGATTCCAGCTGTGGGCTTTTACTTGTGTTTTCTTTGTGACGCCGGTTCTTTGAAGTGAGTTTAATTGGCTTCTGTGTGTTGTTTTTTGAAGAGGTGATTCGGAGGCAATGGATAACGTGCTTGGATCTGGCTTCGTTTTTTTTTTTTTTATCTTTTGCTTTTGGATTTCACATATTGTGTACAATTGAAGGTCCGGATGTGAGCATATACATTTTTGGGTGCCACATTGGAGTTGGAAGGAAAGATTTACAGTATTGTCTGTGAAGCTATGATTAGTTTTATTGGATCCAGTTCGTGCGTATGTATATTAGTTGTACGAAACCCGTATGTTTTGGGGAAATTTTGGGTTTTTTTCATTTGATGTGGAGCGATTGAAACACAGAACTAAAACCAAATGTATGAAAAAATTTTGTGCTTTCCGAAAAGGCCAACTCTAATTTTTAGTTCAAGAACATTTTTATGTTACACCCTGCAAGTTGTACAAAAAGATTTGGGCTTTCTTTGCCGTGGTTCGAAGATCTTAGTTCATTTTCTATTACTCAATCTCTGCTGTCCCAATTTTGTGATTTTAATTCGATGCCATAGGTTTTCTAGGCATTCTGGAGATGCTATGTTTTGGTTTTTCGCCTGCTCTTTTCTGAAATTTGATGTTTAGAAATTTTGTTGAGTTATGGACTCTCATTTTTGTTCTGAGCATATGCCTGCGCTGATGAAGAGGTTGTAGATTTCTTGTTTCGTCTGTTACCAAGTATGATCAATATGCAGATTCTTGGTGAGATTAAATCAAGAATCTTAGCTTATGGCATCAGAAGGGCAAATTGTGGACCTTTCAGGTTCTACGACTTCGGACAGGGAAAATTTCGACATTTCAGGACCTTTGCACCTCACTAAAGTTGACTGGTATGAACTAAAAGTCTTAAACTATGTCTGATGCTATCTTTCACAGCTAAGAGCCATACTATCTTACGATTCTTGGCATTTCATTATGTATTGTTCTTGTGAACTTGGATTAACGTAGCTTGCCGCAGTTAAGAGTAACTTTTCATGCACTATTTATGTTGTTTCCCAGGGACAATCCATGTCATCGAAGGTCTGTTGCAGCTAGTTTGGTTCAGAGTGTGTACATCTTGGAACGAGACCGCCAGGAAAAACGAGAAGGGAGCCTAACCCTTGCTTCTCGGTGGTGGGATGCTTTCCATTTTCAGTTGTACCGTCTCCTTATAGATGATGCTGATTCTTGTATATTCGGTGCCATCTATCAACTCACTTCCACCCAAAACAACCCTTCATCACACGAGGCTCCACGATATGTAATCGCATTTCGAGGCACCATAACCAAAGGAGATGCATTCTCAAGAGACATTGAGCTGGACATCCACGTCATAAAAAATGGGCTGCATCTGACATCTCGGTTTGAAGTAGCAATACAAGCCGTTCGACATGTGGTTGCTACATTCGGAAGTGCAAATGTCTGGTTAGCTGGTCATTCACTCGGTGCTGCCATGGCAATGCTGGCTGGAAAGAACATGGCCAAGACCGGGGTTTTCCTTGATTCGTTCTTGTTCAATCCACCGTTCTTTTCAGCACCAATCGAGAGAATCAAGGATAAGAAAGTGAAACACGGCATTCGAATAGCAGGCAGCGTGATCACGGCAGGACTGGCTTTTGCAATGAAAAACAACCACCAAACAAGCCGTTCTTTGGGGACGTTTCATGCCCTTTCTTCATGGTTGCCATGTCTATACGTTAACCCGTCTGATCATATCTGCTCTGAGTATGTCGGGTACTTTGAACACCGGAAACGGATGGATGATATCGGAGCAGGAGGTATTGAGAGGTTGGCGACACAACACTCGATCGGAGGTCTTCTATTGAATGCAATGGGTGTGCAGTCCGAAGAGCCGCTGCATCTTATTCCTTCGGCCAATCTTACGGTGAACCGCTCTCGGGCGAGAGACTTCAAAGATGCTCATGGTATTCATCAATGGTGGAGATGTGATCTGCACTTGGAATCCAAGATTTACAACTACAGTTGATGTTTATTTTATTTGTAAATCTACCCAACTTTTTACTCTCTGAAAACGTTTGCCTGATGCAAAGGCGGCTGATTCTTCTATCCATCTGCTGTACATTTTCATTTCAAGTCAACCGATCGATATTTTTTACTACAAAAATATAAATTTTTCTCTCATATTATTTTAAGAGAAACAAACATATTTTTATATCTCAAACACCTTATTATTTTTTACGAAAGACTAAATTTCACAAAAGCGTCGCAATAAATTTATATAATTTCAGATGAACAGTGAGCGCCTAGCAGTGAAAGCCTAGAACAGATCCATCGGCAACTCCAATGGCTACCCTGCACTCAGCTCTAGCCTCCACCCGATGTGTAAAGAAATGCAGAAAACGAACCCGACCCGCCATGTCAAGCCTGGTTTCCACCTCCATGCCCGGCCCGAACCCAAAACCAATTTGCCCATCTGGTGCAGCGGGCCCAACGCTTTCTTGCTGCACAGGAACCGACAGCGGGAAGGACTTGACGGAAAATGTGGCCGTCATGTACTGAGACTTACCTCCGGAGATCTTCCCGGCGGGTATAAACAACAGACCCACCTGACTTCCGGCGTACAGCAGCTGCAGCGAGCTGTCGTAGTGAGTGAAGGCGGCGTGGTTGGGGTTGCTGATGGTTACAAACTGAGAGAAAGTGAAGCTGACGGTTGAGTTAGCGGCGGAGAATGCGGGGAGTTGGACTGCGTTGACGGTGAGTTTGGGGTCTCTTGGCCTGAAAACCGTGAAATAGACGATGAAAGCGGCGGCGATTACGAGCATCAAGAAAATGGCGGCCAGAAGACACGAGGCTAAGTTCGTGTGGGAACTAGACTTGCCCATTTCTGGATCTGAAGCTCGGTAAAATCAGTGTTTCAAAATCTGAGGGAATGAGAGTGGCCGATAAGTGGAATTGAGATGAAGCTTTTCGGAGAGATTGAGGAAAGCATATCTTAGCATTTCCAATGGATTCTGTCAAATAATTGAAGGCGATAGATACATAATGCCTGCCAGCGTTTACTGTTACGGCCACATCAATTAACTTTAATTTTCCCTTTTATACCCTTTGAAATTGAAATTTTGTATTTTTTTCAAATCACTGTCTATAGGACGGTTAAGTCGATGCCACCCGTGATAGTTTTTGATTGGTTAAAATTAATGGGCCTCACATAAAACTCATTGATTTTAACCAATCATGAGTTACACGTCGCCCGCATGATAGTACCTAGGGGTGATCACGGTGCGGTTTGACGGTTTTTCATAAGAAGTTCAAACCGAATTGCCAATTGCGGTTCGATTATATTATATTTTTTTTGTTGCGGTTTTATATGTAAAATCGTTTACGCGATTTTCGGCGGTTTTAAGCGGTTGCGGTCGGTTCGAGGTTTTTTTAATGATAGGTAAAATGAAAAAAAAATAAAGCTATTCAAATTATTAGAATAATGAATGAAAACTATAATAAACAAAATAAAACTAAATAAAATAACGATCAAGCGACAAAATAAAGTTAATCAACTATAATATGTTTAGGCAAGTTGAAGATTAATATTTGTATAGATAAGTAGTAAATATATTTTGAAGAGGGAAAGAGGGGAAAATTTTTTGAAGAAGAGTTGGGAGAGAAGAGAGTGGAGGCGGCATATGATCGAATCTATTGTGTATAATGTATATACAATGTTCTATAAATATAACTCTAGTTAAATATCACTATACACGGCGGTGCGGTGCGGGGCAGTTTGGGCCAAAAATTATAACCGAACCATGGCGGCGGGGCGGTTTTTATTTTTTTTTAAAACCGCGGTTATTTCAAAAAATAAAATACGACGGTGCGAGGTGGTCGGTTCGAGCGGTTTTTGAAAAAATGTGAGCACCCTTAGTAGTATCCTGCGGGCGGCATGAGCAATAAGATGTTTTTACTTTTCAAATAATAATAAAATATTATAAATTTTTTTTCGTTAATATCACAACTGATGCAGGAAAAAAAAAAGGCCATTATATTTATGGCTTGCTACATTGTATCTTGTAGGGGAATTAGCTTGCAGAATTGTAGTTAAAAAGAATATGATCAACATGTTACACAATTGATCAAACAAATAACATACCGTGTCTATATATATATAAATTATATTTTTTAAAAAAAATGCTATTTTTGAAATTTCAACGGACGAGTTCTGAATCTGGAACTTCAGTTTCCATCACAAAGCTTGGAAATGCTAGAGTTATCTCCCTGAAACATATCATATATACATATATATCATCAAAAAACTTTCACTCTTTAATTTATACATTAAAGAAACATGTATGTGTATGTATAGATCTTGGATTAACCTTAAATAAGGAAGAGTCATGTTCTTTATAAGAGAAGGATTTTTGGCAACCAGTTCCTTCCACTCTTCCATATCTATCTTCCCATCTCCCTTAGAATCCACCTCTAAAAGCGTCTGCCCGAAAACAATATACGAGTAAGATACTCCATGATTTCGAGTACATCAAATGATTATATTTTGATGTATACCTTCTCGACGATCGCTTCAACGACATCATCTGAGAGAGACAACTCTGATTCCCTCAGAGTAGCAAGCACCATTTCCTTTAACTGAAATATCCAACAACCAAAAAAGGATGAAACAAACCTGTTGTAACATGAAACAAATGTATAATGTGGTAATAATGCTTACCCCTTCTCGTTCTATGAAACCCGTCTGCCTGAGATCATATAATCTGAATGCAACTGCAAGATCAGATATTTTTGTTCAAGTTCTATAATTGTTCTTGGAATTGGTATTTTGACTACAAAATGAATTTATTGTTGGTTACATGCGACTTTATCTGTCTCTGGTGCATCAGGGTGGAAGATGCTCAAAGACCGAACGAATTCTTCAAACTCAATGGCCCCATTGCGCTTAACATCAAACAGGTCAAATAACTGAAATGGGGAGACAATGAACTTAGTTTTAGTAAGAAAAATGGAGGACAAAATACCGGGGCGAATCACCACACTCAGGAAAGAACAGATAGGAAAATATGAGAGGGGATGACAATTGACAAGTGATACAAACCCTTTCTGCTAGTACATTCTGCTTGCTACTGCGACTAAAAAGTGCAAGATAGAACTCCTCCTGAAACCAAACGATACAAAAGACAAATAACAAACTAATTGAGATTCCCATTAGCACAAAATAAAAGAGTTTACAGTTATCGAATTTTCTGGGGCCACCCCGAGTTCACAGTACCTTGTGAATCATACCATCATCGAACACTGAACTACTCAGCTGCTCGAATAGGATATACAGAGCATCTACTTCATTCACATTAACTGCAAATAGGAACAAGTCAAGATTCAGAATCCAACGAATTGATACGAACCAGGAAAATATCTCTAACATAAATGAAACTAGGAGTTCATGATTCGAGTTTGTCTGCAAGTATGCTCTTAAGATTATAATGCAATCTAACTCACAAGCTGTCTCGGAAGCAAGAATGGTGTGATAGTGGAATCCGGCCGGATGTTTGGCTTTAGACGGGCGAAAGCACCTCGCAATTGAAAGCATTATGCGGCTTTTGTCCAAGAATTGCAAAATGAAAGCTGCACAAGATTGTAGAGTTGAATTGATAGCATGATCTCATAAATAACAGTCTTAACAAAGTAATCTAAATAGGCCCCATATATATATATTAACATGAAACTTCAAGAAATCGACATAACGGCCAGTTTGATCTATCCATTAGGCAAAAGGCATGATATAACCTAACACTCGTCCAAAAAAGTTTAGTTCCCCAACATCATCTTCATTCTACAATCTAGGCCAGATCCAGTGGGATAAACATTTTCCCTATAAATTTTTCGATTCCCGACTATTTCGTCAATTCGCCCTTGGACTAAATTTATAAAAAGAATATGAAACTTTGCAAAGGAAGAGGAAACACAACAAAACGAAAAGAACTCACCAGTTTACTGTTGTGGACTTGTGGTGGAAGTGTTGGCCTCTGATTCTTCATAAATGGGTCAAGCATATATTTATACTGGATTTTCTAACCTTCAAATTCACGCGTGATCAAATCTTTGATTCAAATTCTCTGACTTTTTGCAACCTTTTTCGTTATAATTATAATTATTAATGTTTCTTTTTAGGACGGTTAGAGTTTTCAACTGTCAAACTTGCTCAAACTGTAACATAAACGAGGAGAGAGGGATTTTTTTTTTTTTTTTTTTTAATTATATGAATGAGTTATGACATTCATGGTTGACAATCAGACCGACCAAATGGTTTGAAAATGACACGTGCCACTTTATATTATATTATATTATATTATATTATATCATATCATATATTATATATATGGATATATAATTAACTATATTATAAAATTAATCTTTCGTAATATCAACACCAGTGGATTGTGCTTATTGTAGTACACAAATTTTAAAATAGATGTGGAAATTGATATTTTACAAAGAAAAATAATACCAGTTGTCTTGACCAATTGAAATTAGCTCATATTTACGACGAAAATTGATTTTTTTTTGTTTATATTTTTTATTAAACGGATCAAATAAAAGATTATCTTATAAGAATATAATTTATAAGAGTTTTTATTTCTTTATTATTATATTCATTTCGTTCTAAAGAAGCTAAATATTAAGTATGGTTGCAAAAATCTTGAATGGGAAGAGTTTGTATTTATTATTGTGAAATAATTTATAACAAAATCATAATAAAAACTTGGTGTACACTCGGTAATTTTTTACTAATGCAATAACATACAAATTCCGTTAATCAGTAAATCACAATGAGTAAAACTCTGACAGGTGCGTCATATTGATAAAATAATCAAACTCATGGTTATTGATCAAACATGCTTTTACTCCATCATTACATTAATTTGGACTATATATATAGCGTTATTATTGTATAAAATAAAATAATATTTCGTTATTGTAATTTTTAATAGATATGATTAATTTAAAAGTTTCACCGAATGTATAATGCTGGGGGTTTTAATTTTGTTTAATAAAAATATAGCACATAGTTATAGATAAAGATATATATATATATATATATATATATATAATATAATATAATATTTTATATAATATATAAAAGAATAAAAAAGTAAATTATTCGGTAAAACGGCGTCGTTGGATTTTAAGGAATCGGCAAACTACCCCTTCAGTCACGTTTTGAGTATATATGTACATTTGACCTGTCGTTCTTCCGTTTCACCTTCCTTTTCGTCCGCCATGCCCTCCGCCGCCTGACAATTTCCCCTCTTTCTCATTGTATTATCAATCCGTCGCGCACCAAACCCTAAACCCTTTTTCAGGGTGTGGATGTGGCAAACACCGATTTGTCTCTTGCTCCGTTTCATGAATTGTGGCAATTGCAGCAGCCCCTTTTGTGATTTTTATTTAATTTCGTTACCTATGAATGGAGTTTAGTATTTATAGAATTTCCTTCGCAAGCTATTGCTCGTCGTCCTTCGTGGCCGCAGCGGTGACCTTTTCCTGTTTCTTCGTCGCGACTGTTTTGATTTTCCGCAAGGGGAAATCACAATCGAGTAAGTCTGAATTGAATAATTGGGGTGATTGTACACGTGCCACGAAGGAGTGCAAAAGTGGTAGCGGTGCTGAGATGATGGCGCTTTTGAATGGGGGTGAGAATGGGGAGATTGCGGCGGAGAGGCAGACCGGGGTGTCTATGATGGAGCAGTTGGTGCCGGAGATCACGACGCATGCGCTGAGTTACTTGGACTACCCCAGCCTCTGTAGGCTTTCCATGACGAATTCGCGCATGCGTGAAGCTGCCAATGATGATAACGCGTGGAAGGCCTTATTTCATAAGGTTTTATGTTATTTCAATTTTTTTAAATTTTTTTCTGAACTTTTTGATCCACGAAGCAATGCTAGTTCTTTTAGGTGTTCAATTTGAAGTGACTCTTTGGGTCAGTTTAGCTTACCTAGCGGTTGTCTTCAGTTTTCGCCGAAATTTTGTTACTTTACTTCCAGTGCTAGCAATGTAGGATGCCTAGTCTTTGCATATAACTATGGAGTTGAAAATTCTGAATTTGTTTTGAAAACCTGAGCAGTTGTTTGTAAATCATACATGATACATGCAGGAGACTTGGCAAGCAACATTTGGATGATAAGTTTTTTTTTTCCCAACTTTAGGTTGGTTACAGATTCTTCTTTAATTTGTTTAGGATGCATGAGAATCCATATGTTAAGATTCTCTTTGTTCACCTGGATTGAAATCAGGATTAGGAGGGCCATTTGATCCTGTAAATTAGAAACAAGGGAGGATGATTTCCGTTTATGTTTGCAATTGTGAGAATTGCTGAATCTGTTGCTTGACCCTTCATGGTCTAGGATTTCACTTTGGAGCAAGATCATGTGACACCACCCCATGGATGGAAAGCCTATTATGCAGCCACGAGAGCCATTGTAAACATCAATTTGGAGTTTTATAGAATAGTGAGAGACAGAGCACTTCCAGATATGGCTCTATTTTGGCTCAATGCGGATTATGTGAAGTGTTTTCATGCAAATGGCGAGTCATTTAGTGGGTATGCGTTTTCCTATCCATCCACGGAAAATTTTCAGCTCTTGCTAATTTAATATTAACTTTATCTTTATAAAAGGTAAAATATAACTGCTACTCATTATTGTCCTCTTCTTTCCTTGTTGTTTGATTTGATTCATAATCAAGTCACATCTTTTGCGCAAAGGATTTATAGATTTGTTTCTCACACCTTGCTTTGGACTCTAACTTCTTCTTTTGAAATCTAAATTCTCTGTTTAATCTTCTGTTGCTCTTTAAGGTGTCTATTTTAGAAATTTTGTTGAAATGTATGGAACTTGAGATTGATTAACGGATACTTCGTTAGGTTCTGTTACACGACATACACTACTTTTAAAGTATAAGTCATTCACTCTTTTTGCGATCCCCCTTGTATGGTGACTATTATGACATTTTTTTTTGTTCGAAAGACTAAAATTATAAATCCTCGTCAATTATATTTAGTCTGCTTGCTGCTTTGACTCATTTGCTTTTTACCTTCATGCTATTATGTTTAACCCCGTGGACTTGGAGTCCTGAAAGATTATGCTTGGTTGACATAAACCAAGTTTGATAGTCTTTTCTACATGTTGGAACGTATGGTCAGAATGCAGTGCCAGGAAGACAATCCGATTGAGAATCATGAAGCATGGAGGGGTTTTTGTCAACTATATATATATATATAATTTCAAAGTATATATATATATATTGATCACGTTTTTGTCAAGTATTTGCTTCAGCCTGTTAGTGTCTATTTAAACTTTTTTCAAACTCCCTTTGCAGTTACAATGCGGTCATGGAGAGCTGGCAGCTAGCCTTTAGCTGGGAGAATGTCGCTGATTTCCAGATTCGAGATGTCAAAACTCGGGTGCTGACAGATATGGCTTGGGTATCCATGAATGCTTACATTGACCTAGATGCCGAGGCATTTAATGTAACTAATGTTTACGAGTTCCACCATGGAAGGTGGTACATGGTGCACCATCATACCTCAGCATTGTTAATTCATGGAGTTGGTTTGCAGCTTCTTCCGCATGGATAAGAGGTTGGGGGCATCACGATGAGAATGCTTAGAGGCGGATCAAGCAGGGACAAATAGTAGAGTTGTCTCTCATACTAAAAAGAACTTTAAACTTCGTATATAAATTCCCCGAAAAATATAAGTTTTACCCCTTCTCATGGATACACTGAATGACATCTCGGCTAAAAGGAAGCTGTTCGACTCATTGAAGCTTTTGGTTCCTTTACAATTTTTTTTATGGAATGAAAAACTTGTGGAATTGAAGCTCTTTTTCTGCAGTTACACTGCATATGTTATCGTATGTGCATGCTTCGTGATAGGTCAGGCAACAGTTAAAAAATTTCTTAAAAGACAAAAAGAATGTTTTGGTAAATTAAATAACAGTGCCAAAAAAAATCCAAACACAAGACATATCCTTATTTATCAATCAAATTATTAATCATTCAATTATCTTATTATCGAACCAAAAAAAGGGACCATAAGGGAATTAGGGAAATTTGGAAGAAGCCAATACCTAAAAATATTAAATAGGCGAACTTCAATTCATAACACACAACACCCCCTGCAACATAATGCATGCGGAACATAAATTTTAAAAATAATAGTAATTGTAGATATCTTTATAGCTTATTTAATTTATTATAAAAACGGTTTAAATAATAAAAAGTAAGAGAAATGAACTTAAACAAGTGTTCATTTAATTTAAGTTACATTTTATTTTTATATAAAGAAAATTTTGTCAACTTATTATAAGGGTGAAGGGTTATGTTTAAAAAAAACATCGCACAAACACCATACAATGAGTGGAAGTTCCTGAATTGTGTGTTCTTATTGTAGTATTTTACATCATTTTGATATTCATCCGAGAATTTTATCACATCAAAACATTACAAGATTGGGGCCAAATGCACTTTATAACATAAATAATAACAGAGTGCAGAGAATTATATTTACGAAGGGCCAAACTGCTAAAAGTTTGTGCAATACTAAAAGTTTATCCATTATCCAAATCACCCTTTTTCATATACATCTATTAAAGAAACCAAACTGTTTAACTAACAACGAAAGCAACGACTACGGTAATATCATCTTTCTTGCCCCCAAAATATTCCATTCCATTTCTTAAAGACGCTTCTGTGAAAGGAGTAAAAGCTGATTTATCAATGGAATTATAATAAGCATGTTCGGCAATGCTCCTTGCAAATTGATCTGGATCTGCTCCTGCCCCTCCTAAGAAGTTGGCAACGTCCCGTATATCTTTTGTGAACAAGTTATCGAATAGGCCATCAGTGCCTAGTATAATAACGTCCCCTGCTTGTACCGGCATTTCAGAAACCTGTGAATTGATGGCAATCACAACACAAGATAACTGAGAAAACAAACGTGTGTTTGGAAGTAGTTGAAACCAAGCCTGACTCAATCTATTTGCCGGACCCTCAAACATTTAGATCTTCTTAACAGTGAAGAAGTATATTACAGTACTGCAAATACCTGTGCCACACTTGGTGTAGACGCACATTTACCAAGCTGATACGGACAATTGAAGCGACTAGTCTGGATTGGTGACTTGTAGAACTCTTCCCCATCTCTTAATAACAAGAATCCACTATCTCCCACATTAACAGCATGCAAGGACTGTTTAATAAAAAGTTAAACAAATGCCATTACATTACCTGCAAAGAGACTAAAACAAAACCTGAAATAGTGAACAAAACAAAACCTCACATGGTTTTTGAGTGTTAATATGCAAGCTGTGGAGGATCCTGGAACCTTAGTCTTCGAGTATGCCTCATTCAAGATGCGTTTAAGATTAAGATTATGATTACTTTCCACGGTAGGATAGTTTCCGAGCACTACAAAAAAATTGGACATCAGTTTTCGAGCATATTCTCCAGCATCAACACCTTTCTCACTCCAGCCTCCTACACCATCTGCCACACCAATTGTCTGCTTCTCCTCAAATAGGAAGTGAGCATCATCCCCTCGAGGATTGGACGCTCTCTCCTTTGGGATGTAAAAGGCTCCACAAACCATCTTCAGACTTCTTTGTGTACTGAAGAAGTTTGATAAAAGTCAGCTTCAGACATGCATTTTGTAGATGTTTTCGAGGAGATATAACATATTAACCAACCTATGCTATAAGTTATCCTCAAACATCCACCAGATCACATCACATGTATCATTAATCATTTCATGATACACATCGCCTAATATACTAGCGAATCGCACTTACAGATATGATGTGTACAACAGTACAAGTATCACAAGGATCAATTGGATAACTTCCGCATAAAACTCCGCTTCACGAATTTAACAGAATATGCATTTAAACTACTAGAGAAACCCAGATCAAACGACTTTGAATGATAACATATTGGCATGCATTCGTACCTAGAAGCGGCCAGGTCTGTGGTGGACACTGTGCCTGCTCTCAACTAAAACAGAACTCGAGATTTTACTTCTAGTTTTTGGGAAATAACATTTACGTGCATATTAGGTCAACAAAATTGAGGTAACTTGGGTTTCAGCTGAGGATCAGGAAAGGACACTCACCTTGCATGCATATACAGACCACAAAATCACCCACAATCATGCTTCATCGTGCCATCAGTAGCAAAATAGGAGCTCGAAAAATGTTATTCAACTCTTCAGTAACAAAAACAATATTAATAATATTTACAATTCACGTAACTTCAGCAATAAAAAGATTGGGGGAAACTTTTACTATAATTAACAAAAATTGGGTTTTGATTTTTCGGCCATTGCATCTGCCAATCTTGAGCAAGAAGATTCAAAACATAAAAGAAAAAAGATAAATTATATGCACAAATCATTCAAATGAAAGGCAAATCAGAGATGCTAAAATGCTCACGATCGACCAACAGAAGAACGACAATATCCCATATTTTTACCGCGGCGCAGGATCAGAAAAAGCTTCCATTCTTCGCCTTGTAACTGGCCAGCAGCCAAGAGATGAACACATAGGGGGATTCTTTTGGATGCACTTTCACTGGACTGGATCGAAAAATGTGAACATTATTGATTATTTCTTTGTCACTCTGATCGCGTTTCTCCCATTATTCTCTTCCCCTTTTATGGTAAATTTGGTTTTTGGGTTCATCTTACCAATTAGAGGTATCTCTAAAGTCTAAACATAAACCTTTTATGGTAAATTTGGTTTTTGGGTAGCTCTAAAAATCTATTAATTTTAGACGGTGTAAACACCAACTTAAAGTACGCTAATTGAATTTGGTACAAACTACTAATACCATAAAACAAATGGGTGATGCTATGTGTACACGGAGGTTTACACGTTGGGTTACACGTTGCACTTGAAATTACATAAATATATTTAATGTATTTTCGAAAGATTTTTTTCAAATCAAGTGGAAAGATAATTTTGTAATTTCATGTGTAGTGTGTAACCCAATGTATAAATCAATGTGTACATGTAGCATTTTCCAAAATAAAATAACAGTTCGTTTCATATTTATTATATGATATAAATGTAAATAAATACAATATTTTTTTTATATTAAAAATATCACGTTTTGAGTCTAAGCCCCTGTTTGAATGGTTATTTAAGTACTTAAAAAAATATTCTTTAAGTCAAATTGATAGCTTTTTCATAAACCCAAAATTAGAGCTTAAAAAAATTTTTTTTTAAAAAAAATCACTATCAATACCAAACGGCTAAAATAATATTCGGTTGAGCTTCTAGAAAGCACTTATCATTTTTTAATTAACAAAACTTCACATTTTCTAGCCAAATTTTTTTAATTGCCAAGTGACTTCCAAAAGTTTTAGTCGGTTATTTTTGTTTTTGTTTTTTGTTTTTTTGTAATTTTAGTTTTTTTCTATGTGAAGTTGATGTGGAACCAATGCAGTGCTAATGTGGAGCTGACGTGTATACTGTATAGTGTCACGTATGTATTTTCGAAAAAAATACTAAATTAACAAAAATCAAAACACGCAGGACTAAAAGTAAAATATGAAAATATAGACGATCATAGATTCTTAATCACAAACATAAGGACCAAAATTGTAATTTTCTCAATTTTTTATACTCAAAATCCTCAACTAATCCCTGGTTGTCAGTGACAAAAAAATTGCTTACAAATCATATCATTGAACTATTTTTTATTGAATGCCAAATTTATTTTTAAAAAGTCTGATATAAAGCAAATTACCCTGTAATGTAAATCAAATTATCAAACTATAAACTCCGATATTTTTTACATAAACAAACTATACATACACACAACATATATATATATATATATATATATATATATATATATCGGAGTATTGGCTAGTATTAAATAACCTTTATACTAGTGATTATAGCACAAATATTTCGTGCATATACAAAGAAGTGGACATAATTTATTTATATTTTTTATAGATCGTAAATTATTTATTTCTGGTATCCGAAAGGTTGTGCAAACCATTCCACTTTCGGTTGAGGTTAACGTTCATTTACTTAAGTATTATATGAATTTTGTGCCCCAGACGTAACATTATAATGCAATCTCAGTTCATTTACGTACAAGGCATTCATTCATTTACGTACATCCATTTGATATATGCTTTGCGGGGAAATATTCATTTTATTTATAAAACTCATGTTGATTATAATTAACTCTTAAATTATAATAATAAAATTATATAATAATCTAAAAAATATATATGGAATAATAAATAAGAGATGGAATTTAAAAAAGTTAAGTACGTATACATACGTGCATATATATTTTACAAGGGGATAATTAAAAAAAAGATATAGATTTCATTATCATGTCATCAAGTCAGCTTGAATCAACTGCTTAGACAAGTACTGGCATGTTTATTGTTAATATGTGATGAGTTACACTTAAGTAAAACTTCAGGTGCAGCATAGTATTTGTCTCATATTTGAGAAATATTAAATTGTAAGTATAACACTATCAAATACTTCAGATAAAAGGGTGCATCTCGCATAGCTTGCATTACAATATGGGGAGAGTCAATGAAATAATTGATTGCCTAGTTGTAAATAGCCCCAGGCCAGTTGTGGAGCAAAGGATTTTGCTAGACCTACACCAACATATTGATGGCCATTTTAAAATATTGGATAACAGGAAGAGATAAGATGACTTTGCAAAAAAAAAAAATTAAATTAAATAAATAAAATTTAAGGTCAAAGTGAGTCTCTTTATTCTGAATACGTTAATTCAAAATAAATCAAATCTCCCCAAATATAATTCGAACGTACAACCAATAGATTAATAGCTGACCATTCTACGGTCGAGTTATCGAGCTACCGAGAAACAAAATGAGATTAGATTCCCTAGAGTTCTATTCTCGTACTCAACCAATCCCTCTAGTTAAATTAATTTATCATTATAGACTTTTCTTATATTTTTTAATTTAGGATACAGATAATGTCATACATCTATTTAAAACTATTAAAATGAATTATTTCAAACTTCAAAGTACTATAATGAATATAAGGGTTTTTTTTTTTTTTTTTTACAAAACTCCCCTCCTAATAATTTGATAAGACATTTTGGACCAAATCAAAAAATCAAAAAGAATAGACGTGTGTTGATGTTGTTCACACTCACAAATTTGGCTTCTTTTCTCACATGGGCCCATTACTCAAAACCAACACCACAAAAATTATCCAAGCCCAAAATTATTCGTAGCCACAAAAATTAATAATTCACTCTTATTATTCTTAAACCCACACACTCATTTCTCATGCAATACCCATAATCTTCCCATCTCTCCAATCTTATCACTTTCCCCACCATGGGATGCACCTCCTCCAAAAGCGTCGACGTCTCCCCCGCCGGAGTCTACCGCCCTCCGCCGTCCAGCTTCGCCGTCTTCGACATCAACTCCATCGAAGAGCCGTGGCTCAAGTCATGCGAGCCACCGGAATTATCTGGGAAGAAGCAGCCCTCTCATCAGTTGCCAGCCACCATTCTAGAGAAGCTCAACTCCATTGAAGATGCACCTCGCACGTGGGAAGAGGTCAGCAAGGCGCTGGAGGACATCAAACCCAAGCTCAAACCAGTCGATCCTCCGCCACCGGCTCAAGATCATATCCCCGCCGCCGAGGGAGGAGAATCTGTACCACCACCACCACCCAAGAACTTGACTTTTCACACGCTCGAAGAGCTGGAAGCCAAGATCTCTCCAAAAGAACCAAAACCCACTCATGAATCGAAGAAATTCAGCGAATCACGAAAAGGGATCAATCTTCCAGACGTCTCCAAGTCGCTGAAGGACAATATTTTCATAAAGATAGACAAATTAGAGCGAGAAAAGGAAGGCAAGGCGGCGGGTTTCGTGAAGCGTGACCCCTTAGCCGACTTCGAAGAGAGATGCCCACCCGACGGATCCGACGCCGTCGTGCTCTACACGACGTCCATAGGCGGCGTGCGGCGCACTTACGAGGACTGCAACATAGTCCGGACACTGATGGAGACGCACAGGATCGTGTTCGACGAGAGGGACGTATCGTTACACGGGGGATTCTTGAACGAACTGAAGGAACTATTGGGCGAGGGAGTTAGTGTTCCGAGGCTGTTCGTGAAGGGGAGATACCTGGGCGGAGTGGAGGAAGTTGTGCATTTGAACGAAACGGGTCGGCTGCCGAGGATACTGAACTGGGCTCGCGTGGAGAGAGGGGTGGGTAGGCTGGGCTGCGAGGGCTGCGGCGGCGCCAGGTTCGTTCCATGCTTGGACTGCGGTGGAAGCTGCAAGATTGTGGTGGAGGGGAACAAGGAGAGGTGTGGGGTTTGTAATGAGAATGGATTGGTCCAATGCCCCGCATGCATTTGATCACCCCATCCCATCACTTTCATTTTGTGTTTTATTACATATTATATATGGTGTGTGCATGATTTGTAATTTCATGTTTGTGAATTTGGGGGTCGACGTGACGTAGATGTGGCGTTATTGTATCATATTATCAACGATAAAAAAAAATGATTAATTAAAATTATAGAAAATAGAAACGTACTTTCAAGATTTAGTGTGAGTGACCAAATTTTACATGTGGTATGCTTGGCTATATATGGCATACGGCAGTGGGGTGTCTTGATCATGGAGCTTGAATTTATGGTGCAAAAACAATTTCTATCACATGGCTCTGAATGTAACATCATATGCTTAATAAGCTAAATTGGACTTATATATCTATAGATCTTCAACTATTAAATTTAATTAATCTGCGAAAATGATTCATAACTAATAATCACACGGAGGCTCTCAATAAAAAAAAATATATATATATTTTGCTTGATGGAGGTAATTGTATTTATAAAGTTAATTAGGTGGAAAAGTTGTATATAACTCGTTTTCGTTTTTATAATATTTGTTTACACTTCGTTCATATTTTAAAATATTGTGATGATAGTAATTAATATCAATATTACGTATCAAAAGATGTAATATTAGCTATTAATATAAAGTAGAAATTCCAAACGGATAAGCAGATCATGACTTTCAAGTAAAAATATTCTGTTTTCTTTGCTATTGTAAATTTGTAAACGTGTGTTTTGTTCTATTCGGCCCGGCCCATGTACCATTTTTACTCACGGCCTATAAGTTTATTGTTTCTGGCGGCCCAATTTATCCATTGAATAGTTTTTAATATCATGTAATTAAAAATTGAGGCTATTAAATTTTGCGAAACAAAAGTTAAAGTCCTTCCATGTGTACAATTATGAAGAGATTAAAGAAGTCTGTGCTTGCATGAATGTATTTAGTTTGGAAATAGATTTAATACGAGGAAGTATTAATCGACTCATGCATTTTCAATGACATTCATGATTTTAAATGTATTTGAAATTCATCACAATTATTTTTAAAATTATATAATGGACGTGCGAGTACGACTAGAGGTGTAAATGAACCGAGCCGGTTTGTGAGCTTTACGAGTCTGCTCGATAAATATTTGATTCGTATTGAACTTATCGAACTCGAGCCGAATTCGAACATGTTCGAACTTTTTTTCGAACCGATCTCGAGCCAAAATTATTCTGTTCGATAGTTCGCGAATAATTCGTGAGCCTTAATATTTAAGTAATATAATATAATTATATAATACATATATATACATTTCGAATTTTTTTGAATATTTCGAGCTTTTCGAACCATAATATCCGAGCTATACTAGTTCACGAATAGGTTCGAATGTTTCGAGCCGAACTCAAACTCGAATTTCATTTCGAGCCGAGCTCGAGCCAAAATATTTGAAATTATCGAGCTCGAATTCGAATATACTCTTATCGAACCGAATTCGAGCTTTAAAATTTTACCATTATTCGGCTCGATTCGATTCGTTTGCACCCCGACGTGCGACCAATATGAGATAATTCACTTCAATATTTTTCTTCGTCCAAGCAAATCAAATAATTTGAAATTTACTTGAGCAAAATCTAATAGTTGAGATGATATGTCGAATGTCAATTTTATTATATATATCGATCCATTGTTTTCATTAGTGGTGTTGGAGAATAATATCCGATGCCATTTTATTATTGTTTCATTAATACCAGTTGAATATATATTCGCTAGTATTAAAAAAAACTTTAACAATTTTCTTAAAAAAAAAAAACAAACAAACAATCTTAAACAAAATTTAAGACAGCTAGGTGGGGCTACCAGTTGCGTCTATACAAAGGCGTATTAATTGGCATGCATTGATTGGCGACAAATAATTAGAAAAAGTAGTTAGAAAGTAGTTAAAACTATTCATAGAGACTGTGTTACATAGCTAGAGCTAGCGGCCAACCAATTTTCTTTTCTTGAAATAATTATCTTTGCTAGTATTGCATATATGTCATAAACGTATTAGCCATGGGAAAGATAATCAAAACTCTATAATACGCATTTCCTAGAGAAAAATTGCAGTAATCGTCGCATTTGTTCATTAAACCATTGATTACAGCATGTCAACAGAAGCTGCGGATTCTCCAACACAATTAATTTTCCAAGAAAACCCAAGAAACCTTCATTGTTAACTCCTTCGATCGAAGTTCAAACAACTATACTTTCTTGGGCTGTTTACCTTATATTATAGTTCGTAAGTTTGGTTTGAGGGGGGGGGTTCTGTTTTGGGTTTTAGATCGGGGAAAAAGATGGCCTCCATCAATGCTTTTGCGTCTTCTTCTGGTTTGGTCTGCAAGAAGAGCCAAGAATCATCAGGGAGAAGTGGTGTTCCTTTTTTTCAGTATAATGGGCTTAGAGCTGCTGAAACTTTGCAGATGGGGTTAAATAAGTTTGAGGCCAAGGGGTTTACTTCCACTTCTGGTAATTTTGATTATATTATCATTGTATTGATGCGGGTTTTTGCTGGTTTGTCCATTTTCATGGAGTTCTTCAAACTTCCATTAGCCAAGTAATCTTTGATCGATACTTATTTTGAATGATATATGCTAATATTGCTTTCTTCATTCGTGTTGTATTAGTGTCTCGATCGATCTCATGTATTTATATTCGTCGCACTTTTGCATCATAGTTTGAATTGTTGATCGAATTTATAATCTCCCCTCGGCAGCAAGATGCGGAAGAATTAAGGCTGTGGCTTCTCCAACAACTTCAGCTCCCAGAAGAGAAACGGATCCAACGAAAAGGATTGTCATTACTGGAATGGGTCTCGTCTCGGTTTTTGGGAACGACGTTGATACATTCTACAACAAACTTCTTGAAGGAACAAGTGGCATCTCCCCTATAGACCGGTTCGATGCTTCAGAGTACTCTGTTAGATTCGGAGGCCAGATTCGTGGTTTCTCTTCATCGGGCTACATTGATGGAAAAAATGATCGACGCCTCGATGATTGCTGGAGATATGGTTTGGTTGCTGGCAAGAAAGCCCTTGACGATGCTAACCTCGGGAAACAAGTTCTTGAAACTGTGAGTATTTTTCAAGAGTGAAATTGTGAAATTCATTAAGCTATATATAATGGCCCAATTTCCATGTTCTGCTGGTGACTTGTGTAACATTTCTCCTTCATGTGTCTTAGATGGACAAGACGAGAATAGGAGTGGTGGTGGGATCGGGGATTGGTGGCATTTCTGCTTTTAGTTCTGGAATTGAATCCTTGGTACTGAAGGGATATAAGAAAATGTCTCCTTTTTTCATTCCTTATTCGATCTCCAACATGGGGTCGGCATTATTGGCTATAGATACCGGCTTGATGGGGCCAAATTACTCTATTTCAACTGCTTGCGCTACAGCAAACTACTGCTTCTACGCGGCAGCAAATCATATTAGAAGAGGCGAGGCAGATATAATGGTGGCTGGAGGGACTGAAGCGCCGATCATACCAAGTGGAGTTGGAGGTTTCATTGCTTGTAGAGCATTGTCTCAAAGAAATGACGCTCCACAGACGGCTTCAAGACCATGGGACAAAAACCGTGATGGTTTTGTTATCGGTGAAGGTTCCGGTGTACTGGTAAGAACTCGGTCAGTTTTTGCACCTTCGTGTATGTTGAAGAGTCGGTTTTTTCACTACTTTGTACAGCCGCTGCTCGTTTTTACAAAGTATCAGACGTCAGAAGTTATAACTTACTCTTAAAAGGATCACTCGTTCAGTTCATGGATTATAAAATCTTGTCCAGATCATGGAAAGCTTGGATCATGCAATGAAACGAGGAGCAAATATCATTGCTGAATACCTGGGAGGTGCTGTAACCTGTGATGCTCACCACATGACCGATCCTCGTTCAGACGGACTTGGGGTCTCGTCTTGCATAGTCAAGAGTTTGAAAGATGCAGGGGTTGCCCCCGAAGAGGTGATCACCATATGGTATTTTGATGAAGATTGAATTAATCAGATTCTTGAATATAAAGAAAGATCTGAAATTTGCAAATTTCAGGTTAACTATGTAAATGCTCATGCAACATCAACTCTAGCGGGAGATCTTGCTGAAGTCAATGCCATCAAAGAAGTTTTCAAGGATACCTCCGAGATCAAGATGAATGGTACCAAGGTGAAAATCTTTTTTCTGTAACTATCCATGTAACATGAAATAATCTATCTTTATTTTCTGCCGTCTAAGTTTTTATTTTTCCTATTTTCTTGATTCAGTCGATGATTGGACATGGGCTGGGAGCCGCGGGAGGACTTGAAGCAATAGTCACCATTCAAGCAATCAACACGGGCTGGTTACATCCTACGATCAATCAATATGTAAAGCTAGAAAACACAACTACTTGATGAAGTTTTATGCACCTTTTGTACATGTTTGTCCTAAATTTCACTCTGTCTCCGTTTAGGATTTGGAACCTGATGTCACAATAGACACCGTCCCGAATGTAAAGAAACAACATGAAGTAAACGTCGGTACGTGTTCTTATCCTTAGCTCTGCCGTCTGCGCCACTGGCAGCATGGGAGGAGGGCTGTCAAGGGTGGTGGACACCCCCCCCTGCACCTGCTTTTTTACAATTTTATTATGGGCGTGTTTTCGCACACACTAAACTTTTCAGCTTTAGTGAGATGAGATAACTTCTGCTTCCTGCGCCGAATATTTACTCATTTTCCATGCACATATATCTTTACAAAAACTTGCAATGCAGCCTTTTATAACCTTGAAATTTAAATCCCTGCAGCCATATCCAACTCATTCGGCTTTGGCGGGCACAATTCTGTGGTCGTGTTTGCGCCATTCAAGCCTTAATTGAAAGAATCTGATCACAGAAGTTGTTCCATTTTCAAGTTTTCCTCCATATATACCAAGGTATACATATATTCAAAGGGAAGTACTATTATTTAGAACGAGAAGATATCTAGCATCATGAAGAACGCGGGATCCCACTAGCTACTACTTCTGTTAAGATTCATCTGAGAGAGCACATGCATTATGTATCGACGAATAAAACTGTAATATTGCTTTTTATTTTCTGAATGTTCTGCTAATAACAAAGTTTTCTTGCAAGAAGCGAATATTGTCCTGTCTGAAAAATCTTTCTTTATTTAAGGGATTGTTGTGAAAGTTAGAAATTTTAGATGGTTCAGCGATCATTTTTTCACTAAATCAATTAGTGCGTGCCTAAATGCTTAAATCCGAAATATGAATTCTGCTGCGACAAACGTATCAGGTCGGCGAACCCAAGTACCTGAAATCGTGCTGAGTTTTTTTTCTTTTGTTAAAACTAACCGTTTAAAGAAAAAAAAAACACACACGCTTATCGGAAAATTCGATTCTACCCCGGGATAAAACGTCATTGGATAGGTGGAATTATTTTATTAGTTCATATCATGTGGACCTCGCATGATTGAGTTGGGTCCACATGATATGAACTAATTAGTGAGCTCCACCTACCCCTGGGTATTGTATTTGAGGAAATGAATTTGAAAATATATACGGATTAGGTATTATTGCTTGCAATTAAATAATATTATCAATTATTAATCTACATCTTATGTAAGTATTATAAATTAGAATAAATTTGAAATGACATTATTATTGAATTAACTTGAAATCCGTTACAATTAAAATAAATATTATATCTCTTCAATTTTATTAAGGCTGAGAAGTGGATAGTAACTTTTTTTGGTCCGTTGGTATGACAATAGTAACTATTTTTGGTTCGTTGGTATGACAAATTTGAAATTTCAAATATCATTTTTTTTCTTCAAACAATTTGGATATTGATTGAATCACCCAGCAAGTTTATTTCAAATTTAAAAAGAAAATTTGTTAATATACACGCATCGTATGTGCCATCGAAACTGGTGTTTATATAAACATGAAAGAGGTAATTAAAAAAAACTGAAAGAGGTAAAATTTAAGTTTTATGGTATTATTTTTTTATACAACAATAATACATTTGAAAACTCGATCCATTGTCAGCGTTACTTTGTTTAACATTAAATAAATATAAATATATTGGAAATTATATATTAAAATTAGATTGAAAATTATTGTGATGGTGATGTGATGATATTTTAATTTTTGATTATGTAATGGATGACATATTTATTTTTGGACATTTCTCAATTGAGGATCTATAAATAGACCTCAACATTTGTGAAGAAATAACACAAGTTTAGAGAGAAGATTTTATAAGTGTTTGGTTTGATATATATTTTGAGTTTTAGAGTTTTTTAGTTTTTACCATAAATTTGTACTTTTCACAACACGTTATCAGCACGATCGCTCGAAGGTTCTCTATAATTTTCGACGCTCCAAAACACAAAGAGAAGACAAAAATATTTAACAAGTAAGTATATTTATTTTATTGTTTATTTATTTGTTGTGTATATATTTAATATATAATATCATGTTATTATCAGACATTATAAAAAAAATAAGTTTTTTAAAAAAAACTTGTTATAAATCCTGGGAGTATGTTAAGACGACATCCCACACTCCCAGTAAGGGATACGATAAGTATAAAAGCCTCTAAGATTTTTAAATAATAACGTGATATGATTATACATTATTGCTTATATAATTTTATTGTGTAATTATATTTGTATAATTTTATGTTATTATATAAGAGGCTATCTATGACACCGACCTTATAATAACGTGATATGATTATACATTACTGCTTATATAATTTTATTGTCTAATTATATTTGTATAATTTCATGTTATTATATAAGATGTTGTCTATGACACTGACCTTATAATAACGTGATATATATATTTATTATGTATATATACTAACTATATCAATATATAATTTCATGTTATTATATAAGAGGTTGTCTAGGACACTGATCTTATAATAACGTGATATGATAAATATTTTATTGCGTATATTCAATTATGATTATCATTATATGCATCACATGATTATCATGAATTTTTATTCAACACATACTCGATTTTTTCTTACCCTCAACGGTAACAAACGACTAGTTTTTGCCCTATAAATATGTTCACTCAAACTCATTTTCAATCACACCAATTCACTCTTTTTCTCAAAATAATTTCTCCTCGATTTTTCGAAGATGAAGATGATGGCATTTATAAGGCTATTTTTCATAACGACTATGATCATCATGCTCACGAGTTTTGTACTCACCAGCGATTTTCCACCACATATTTTTTCTCTATTTGTACACGCACTTGTAATCTTCGTTATTTCATTATTTTGTATTGTCGTACTAATAGAAATTAACTAATAAAATGCATTGTTATTTTTCTAGTACCACCATGTCAAATTTGGCAAAGATTGAATTCATTCGATATCACTAGAAAGAATTATATGCCATGGACTCTCGATGTAGAGATGCATCTTGAGTCATTGGGTCTAAGTGATACCATCAAAGAAAATAATATATCATCCTCACAAGAAAATGCAAAGTCTATGATTTTCTTACGTAGACATCTTGATGAAGGATTGAAATGTGAGTATCTCACAGAAAAAGACCCAATGATTTTATGAAAATAGCTGAAAGAAAGATTTGAGCATATAAGGGAAGTTATACACCCGACCGCCCGTGATGAATGTAATACGTTGAGATTCCAAGACTTTAAAAAAGTCAGTGATTACAATTCTGCGATGTATCGAATAGTCTCGCAATTGAAATTTTGTGGGCATGTTGTTACTGAGATGGAAATGCTTGAAAAAATATTTTCCACATTCCACGCATCAAATATAACTCTACAACAATAGTATAGAGTGCGTGAATTTTCGAGATATTCTGAACTCATCGCATGTCTTCTTGTGGCGGAAAAGAACAATGAATTGTTAGTAAGAAATCATCAATCCCGACCCACTGGTTCAACGGCATTTTCAGAAGCAAATGTCGTAATTAAAAATGAAAACCAAAATCAAAGGCATAGACAATATTTTGGTCGTGGACGAGGTCGAGGAAGTGAGCGTGGACGTGGACGTAAAAATTATCGCGGTCGTGGTCGTGGTCGTGGCCGTGGATATGAAAATAATCGAGATAGTTATTTCAATAACTCATCTCAAAAGAACGTCACGAACCACCCACCAAAAAGGCAGCATGAAAATACGAGTGAAAATGAAAATCACTCAAAAAGATCTGAGGGTGTTTGTTATAGATGTGGCACTCCAGGACATTGGTCACATATTTGTCGAACCCCTGAGCACCTATGCAAGCTCTATAAAAAATCGACAAAGGGGAAAGAAAAAGAGACCGATTTTATTGAAAAAAGTGACCATTTAATTGATTCAACTAGTTTCAATGCTGCAGATTTTTTGAATGATTTCAAAGACATTAATTAAAAGATTGGTGGGACTAGATTGTAACAAATTTGTATTTTTCATGCATTCTTGTATTATAAAGCATGTTATATTTTGCATTTGTATTGTACTTAATTTTCTTTATTGCATTTTTGTGAAGTTTGATATGGAAAATGCTATGAGCAAACATGGAAATAATATCATGGAAATTTTCATGCCGGATAGTGGTACAACGCACATTATTCTGCGAGATGAAAAATATTTCATGGAAATAAAACCAACAAAAACAATGGTGAATACCATATCAGGTCTTGTAGACTTGATTGAAGGTTGTGGTAAAGCACAGTTTTTGTTACCAAATGGTGCAAAATTTCGGATAAATGATGCTTTATATTCACCACAATCGAAAAGAAATTTGTTGAGTTTTATTGACATATATTCTCATAGATATGATACTGAGACGATAACTGATGGAAATCAGAAATATATGTGTCTTACCACATATAAATCAGGAAAGAAATATGTGGTTGAAAAATTATCAATGCTCCCTACTGGATTGCTTTATACACATATAAGGTCAATCAAATCAAATATGGTGGTTAATAATTATTCAATATTAACCAATTGGCATGATCGATTGGGACATTCTGGTTCAACAATGATGCGAAGAATTATTGAAAATACACATGGTCATCCATTGAAAGACCAAAAGATCTTTCAGAATAATAAGTTTCAATGTAAAGCATGTTCTCTTGAAAAACTTATTATAAGACCATCACCAGCTAAAATCCAAACAGAATCACTCATATTTCTTGAACGTATTCAGGGTAATATTTGTGGGCCAATTCATCCACCATGTGGACCATTTCGATATTTTATGGTATTGATCGATGCCGCCAGCAGATGGTCCACATGTATGCTTATTGTCAACTCGAAATGTGGCATTTGCAAGATTAATGGCTCAAATAATAAAATTGCGGAATCAATTTCCCGATTATACAATCAAAAAAATAAGACTTGATAATGCTGGAGAATTTACTTCCCAAACTTTCAATGACTATTGTAAGTCAATGGGAATTACTGTTGAACATCATGTTGCTCATGTTCATACACAGAATGGATTAGCTGAATCATTGATTAAACGTCTACAACTGATTGCTAGACCAATGATTATGAAAACAAAACTCCCTATTTCTATATGGGGACATGCAATTTTACATGCTGCGGCATTAATTTGCATCAGACCAAGTGCATATCATAAATTCTTCCCATTGCAACTTGCATTTGGTAAAGAACCAAATATTTCTCATCTGAGAATTTTTGGATGTATGGTGTATGTGCCTATTGCACCGCTTCAACGATAAAAAATGGGTCCTCAAAGAAAAATCGATATTTATATCGGTTATGATAGTCCATCAATCATTCGATATCTTGAGCCTCAGACAGGCGATGTGTTTACAGCACGCTTTGCTGATTGTCATTTTAATGAAGAAATCTTTCCAATGTTAGGGGAAGAAAAGAAACACATCGAAAAGAAAATCACATGGTATGTACCATCATTGTTACATTTGGATCCAATGACCAAACAATGTGAGAAAGATGTACAACAAATTGTGCACTTGCAAAGAATTGCAAATCAAATTCCATATGCATTTGCAGACACAAAAGGGGTAACAAAATCATATATACATGTTGTAAAAGCCCCTGCTCGAATTGAAATTCCAAAGAAATAAATTGAAGACACTCATGATGTCATAAAACGCTTGAAGCGTGGAAGGCCAGTCGGTTCCAAGGATAAAAATCCTCGGAAAAAAAGGCATAGAGAAACACGATGATCATAAAATAGAAAATGGTGTTCTAGAAAAAACACCTGATGATGAAAATATTCAGTCAGAACCACAAACTGACGAGAAACGTGAAATCTCTATCAATTATATTAATACTGGAAAAATATGGAACCGAAAAGATATAGAAGATATTGATGAGATATTTTCTTATAATGTGGCATGTGACATCATAAATAAAATGAGGATCATGAACCAAAATCTTTTGGAGAATGTAAAACTCGTCATGATTGGGCCAAATGGAAAGATACCATCCAGGTTGAATTGCATTCGCTAAATAAACGTAATATTTTTGGACCTATAGTTCTCACACCTAAAGGTGTAAAACCTGTTGGATACAGATGGATTTTTATTCGAAAGTGAAATGAGAAAATGAAATAGCAAGATATAAAGCTAGACTTGTTGCACAAGTTTTTTCTCAAAGGCCTGGAATTGATTATGAAGAAATGTATTATCCTGTTATGGATGCAATTATGTTTCGATATTTGATTAGTTTGGCCGTGTCTGAAAATTTGAAAATGTGTCTTATGAATGTTGTTACAGCTTACTTATACGGATCACTTGATAGTGATATATACATGAAAATCCCTGAAGGATTTAAGATGTCTGAAACACAAAGTTCAAAACCCAGAGAATTTTATTCTGTAAAATTGCAAAGATCATTATATGGGTTGAAGCAACCGAATGTGGTATAATCGGCTAAGTGAGCACTTGATGAAAAAGGGATATGTAAATGATCCAATATGCCCTTGTGTTTTCATCAAGAAAATAACATCCGGATGTGTAATTATTGTTGTATATGTTGATGATTTAAATATCATTGGAACGAATAAAGAAATTCAAGAAGTTATGATGTACTTGAAAAAAGAATTCGAAATGAAGGATCTTGGGAAAACCAAGTGTTGTTTGGGTTTGCAAATTGAACAAAAAGAATGTGGAATTTTTGTTCACCAGACAAATTATACAGAAAAGATCCTTAAATGTTTTAATATGGATAAATCAAATCCATTAAGTACTCCAATGGTTGTAAGATCATTAAACATAGAAAAAAGATCCATTTCGTCCATGTGAAGATGATGAAATTATTCTTGGTCCAGAAGTACCATATCTAAGTGTCATTGGTGCCCTTATGTATCTTGCAAATTGCACTAGACCTGATATATCTTTTGCTGTAAATTTATTAGCAAGATTCAGTTCATATCCAACAAAGTGGCACTGGAATGAAATTAAACATATATTCCGTTATCTACAAGAAACGACAGATTTGGGACTTTTGTACTCAAAAAACAACAATCAAAGTATCATTGGTTATGCTGATGCTGGATATTTATCTGATCCACATAAGACACGTTCCCAAACCGGATATGTATTTACTCGTGGAGGCACAACAATTTCTTGGCGTTCACAGAAACAAACACTAGTAACAACTTCATCAAATCACGTCGAGATTATTGCGCTACATGAAGCAAGTCGTGAATGTGTTTGGCTAAAATCAATGATTAAACATATCCAAACTTCTTGTGGATTATCAGTAAACAAAAATCCTGTGACGCTGTATGAAGATAATACTGCATGTATTGCTCAAATGAAAGAAGGATACATCAAAAGTGACAGAACCAAACATATCCTCCCAAAGTTCTTTGCCTACACTCAAGAGCTTGAGAAGAATAAAGATATTGATATCTGTTACATTCAATTAAGTGAGAACTCATCAGATCTCTTCACAAAAGCGCTTCCTACGGCAATATTCAGAAAGCATATATATAATATTGGGATGCGAAATCTACAGCGTATGTGAAGAATCGATCGTATTAACATGAGGGGGAGTTTACGTGGCTGCACTCTTTTTTTCTTGCTATGGTTTTTATCTCACTGGGTTTTTTCTAGTAAGGTTTTTAACGATGCAGTATACAAACACGTAATATCACGATCATCATCACAAGGGGGAGTATTGGAAATTATATATTAAAATTAGATTAAAAATTATTGTGATGGTGATGTGATGATATTTTAATTTTTGATTATGTAATGGATGATATATTTATTTTTGGGCATTTCTCAATTGAGGATCTATAAATAGACCTCAACATTTGTGAAGAAATAACACAAGTTTAGAGAAAAGATTTTATAAGTGTTTGGTTTGATATATATTTTAAGTTTTAGAGTTTTTTAGTTTTTATAATAAATTTTTATTTTTCACTAACAAAATATATATTTTAGTGAATTGTCATCCATTTATTGGATCCGGGTGTGAGTAACAGTGTGTTTGGTTCTTTCAAATTTGGGATTTGGATTTAAAATTGGAATTGGATTTGGAATTGGATTTGAAAATCCATGTATTTAAAATTCCATTTGTTGTTTGGATTTAAAATTGAAAAATGTTATTTATAAATCCATTTCTTGTTTGGAAAAAAAAAGGATTTGAATTTGGAATTATAAATTTGACTAAACTACCCTTAAGTCATCTTTTAAATTAAATAATCCAAAATTTAGTAATTAATTTCCTAGGATGTAAACATTACAAAGCTTAAATCATAAAAAATACCATAAAATATTAAATTATATAATGATTCCAATTAGTGTTTTTTCCGTAAAGCAAACATAATAAGGAATCACACAAGAAATAGGAATAAATTTTACATAACAATCAAAGAAACAAACATAATATTATTAAATCAAAAGTACATGACAA
This sequence comes from Henckelia pumila, assembly GCF_033568475.1. Taxonomy (NCBI): domain Eukaryota; kingdom Viridiplantae; phylum Streptophyta; class Magnoliopsida; order Lamiales; family Gesneriaceae; genus Henckelia; species Henckelia pumila. The sequence goes on from NW_027331885.1 coordinate 292,824, forward strand.
GCAAACAGAATAAGAAATCACGCAAGAAATAGGAATAAATTTTACATAAAAATCAAAGAAACAAACATAATATTATTAAATCAAAAGTACATGACAAGCAAAATATTCTAAGTAGGACCACATGCATAATCTTCCCACATTTCTTGTGCTATTCTATTTCTTATCATTATTCCATTTCTGCTGCTTTCAGATCTACCACAAGAATTTGCATTTTTTTCATTCACAATATCTTCATGTGTTAGTTCACTATCGACTTCGGCAATCAATCTTTCGTCGGGTTCTACTCCCATGAGAAAATTATGCAAAATACAACATGCTAATATAATTTCTGAATGAGTTTCTACTTTGTAGTTAGACTCGGCACCACTGGCTAAAATTGAAAATCTTTTCTTTAAAACACCGAATGCTCTTTCAATGGAATTTCTCAAAGACGAATGTCTGTGATTAAATATTTCTTTTTGAGATTCTGGTCCACGATTACTATATTCTTTTAGATGATACCGAGTTCCTCTGAAAAGGGCGATAAAACCATCTCTTAGCATAAATCCAGCATCAACAAGATAAAATTTACCTACAAAATTAATTGAGGATTAATATTTATTTTTTATTATTATTTTTTAACATTTTATTAGTATATGTATGATGAAATACCATTTGGAACTTTTAGCTTATCCTCTCTATCAAGTGCATCCTCAAGGACACGCCCATCATCTGCAGAACCTTCCCATCCAGGTAACACGTATGTAAACCTCAAGTCGAAGGTACATGCAGCCAACACATTTTGTGTGGAAAAATCTTTTCTTTCTCTATATCTTGCAACATTTTCTTTAGATACTTTAACACGAAAATGTGTTCCATCGATTGCACCAACACAATCCTATCATATGTATCAAAATTATGTTATTTTTTAATCAGATATGACTTAAATATTTTAATAGAACAATTCTTAAAGCTTTATCTATATATTTTTACCTTGAAATATGGATAGAATCTTGGATTGTTAAAGATTTCAGTTGGGACCTCATTTCCATCAGGTTGGATCATAAATTGATCTTGAAGAGATATGATTGCCCTCAAGATATTATGAAAATGTCGACTGATGGTTTCACCAGATCGTAAAAATATAAATCCCATCGAGCGAGTACTTTCGTTTTGCCCAACAATATACAAAAATTTTGCAAATTGTTCTTCTATACTGCTGTAAATAGTATCTTTGAGGAAAGTTTTCTCTCGTAATAGTGCAACAAATTTCATAAACGCAGTTGGTCCCATACGAAGCACCCCACGAATTCTTTCATCGGTTTCAATACGATGCATTAACTCCTTCCTAACTATATCTCTTTTCAAATCTTTTTTCTGATATAATGCTACTTATGTAGCTCTTATTTTTATAAAACAACATATTCAAGTAAGCAACACAAGCTACTACTGCTATAACTGTCATCTGTGATCGTCGAGTTGATTCTTTGACTCTATCCATCTATAAAATAAAAAATATATATATAACATGAAAATCGTTGCATAAATCCAACTTGAATTCAGAAATGTACGACTAATTCCCTCTATCCCAAACTCCAAGTGGAAGAATAATAGACACTTTTTTTTTAACATAAATATAAAAGATGTAGTCTTTTCCCATAAAGCAACACCATAAATACTGAAATCATCGTAAATAATATATATGAGCATTTGATTTATTTAAAAATATTTAGTGTCAATTACATGTCCAAAACATATGTTAGTTATCAAATTAATTTGAGTCTTATAATAATTATTAATACAATACACATGACGTAAACATATGTTATAAGAAAAGATCAGCCGCATGGTAAGATACAGGATTTCCAGTCAACAATCTAGATTTAATGTCAAATTATATGTCATAAACCTATGCCAATTATCAAACTAATTCAATCCATAAATTGTGTTTTCACGTTATCAAGAATTCTAGAGGGTATAGACGTGCAATTCAAAAAATTTTACAAATAACACAATTTTTTTTTATTACCAAAACATGTGGAATCAAAATACATGAATCATATATAACAACGCAATAAAATAAATTCACCATACTACTTTATTTTTGTATTTTTCAAGATTTTTTCCACTACCTCGTAATTAAAAGCACATGTAAGAATTCTGAAAAGAAGGCAGAGGTAGGTGCAACACACATGCACTATAATTATTGCATCCAATAAATCGTATATCATCCATCCTACAATATTTTAGTCTTTTACATGATTATACTCAAGTAGTCGTTAAAAACCCAGGTAGGGATTCTTAAAAAAAAAAAAATAAAAGGCACGCACAGGTAAGGATTTTTGAAAAAAAAAATTCAGAAGTTAGGTGCAATACATGATACACTTTTTATCACCAAGAATATAACAGAGAAAAACAAAGAATATAATAATTACCAGTTCTGTTAACGATCAAGCAACAAAAATCTGGAAAAAAAAAAAACAAAACGTTAATATATGTATATAATAGAATGCATCGATCAAAATATTAAAGTCAAAAAAATTCGAACCAGGTTGAATTTGATGGAAGAAGCGATGACTGATGAAAAAAGATGCATCGATGAAGTGAGAAAGACAAAGGTAAAATAGAATAAGAATATTTGATCGGTGTTTTATTTATTTATTTTTCAAATCCAAATCCCATCAAATCTTGTCAAATTTGATAGGATTTGGTTACACTGATTGAAATCCCACAAAATCCTGGGAATTCCTGAACAAATCCAAATTCCTTTTTTTTTTAGTCATCATGCCAAACGATAGAAATGGGATTTTAAAATCCAAATCCCATCAAATCCCCCAAAATCCTGGTTGCCAAATATAGTGTAAGGAGTCTCGATTCTCGAACCAAATAACGGGTCAAATGCCCCGCCCGCCCATTCATTCTTTCCAAACCCATTTTCCTGTCGCCAGGTTTCTTGTGCAGAAAGAAGAGCATCCTTCCAAATTCTTCTATAGAAAAGTATTCACGCAAAATTTTGAAGAAATTAGATGGATCCAAAGTTCACAGAGCTGTCACAAGTGTTTGAGCGATTCAAAGCCGCGTTCTTGCGGAAAGATTTCGATACTTGTACGAAATTCCTCTCGCAGCTCAAGGTGAAGCTTCAAATTTCTGAATTCATCCACCTTTTTTTTCTTAATTGAATACTGTGCTGGTGAAACGTTGAAGTTTCTATTATTATGTAACTCGTTCGACCGGTATATTGGAATTTCTGGTAGAAATTATTACAAAAAAATTAGATCTTGATTTTTTTCTGTGTTGATTATTTTACGGTTCATTGATATGATATTCTGATGTTAATGTGAATCTGGAGGTGAATTTGGAGTCTTACGAACGTTAGCTCTTGCAATGGAAGATGATATGGGTTCGATATGTCATGATAGGATATCTGGTTTTATGAAAGTTTTCACTAAGTGAAGGGAGCAGCCTCCTTCGTCCTCTCATAGGCTGATTTTCTATTCGAAACATAGGCGTAGAGGCTGCAATCAATGAACAAATTTACTAGATTCTGACTTTCTCCTAGTTGCTTTCAGCTCAAGTTTGGGCTCACGATAATATGCTCGGTAATTTCAAAGTTGAAATGTGAGGAAGATAACTTTCTTTAGTTTTAACTTGGATGGAGGTGTTATAGTGCAATGAGAAGCATTGTTTCTTTGGAATTGATTGAGTTTAACGTTGATCATGAACCTTGGGGCATATTTTATTTCAGGTTTCATTGATAGGATTCAAAAGTCTACCTCCGTTATTTGAAGCAACACCTAATGCAATTCATGAATTGACAATAGCAAGTAAGTATATCTTGTTTTACCTGCAAGGTTCCTTCTGAATGCCTTCAAGTTTGACCATTTTTAGGGGACATATATGAGCATGCTGTTGTCCTGAGCGTAAAGATGGAGGATCATGATGCTTTTGAGAGGGATTTTTTCCAACTGAAACCTTACTATACAGATGCCCGGTAACTGTTTTACCCATCTTTGCAGAAAAGTCTATTACATGTTAGATTGCTAGGTGAATAATGGGTGAGAAATCAGTTTTAAACTCGTCTGGCTATATTTTTTTACTCTAGTTTCGGTTTAGGAGTTCACGGATCATGAATAATTTAGCAAGCTCTTTATTAGCATGTTTGTTCTTCAATTTAAATTTTCATGAATGTGACTTTGTCAAAATGCAGATATTAATTACGTAAATTGAAGCGATCTCTGCTCTTACGAATCGATCCTGTGAATGATGGGTTTATTATATTTAAAGTTAACATTCGTTGGGCCAGAGTTTCATTGCACTTTTTGACTATAAACAATGTTGTGTGGTTAGCTTATGTCCGGGGAAACCGACCAGTTGTGTGCTTTCTTAATCTATTTTTTGTGAAATATATAGTATGAAGCACTTTGGAACAATTTTTTTTTTTTATGGGATTGGCTATGACTTGTTTTTCTAATTGTTGAACAGTGGTCGTCTTCCGCCATCACCTCAGGAGTATCCTATTTTAGGCCTCAACCTTTTGAGACTCCTTGTACAAAACCGTATAGCAGAATTCCATACTGAGTTGGAGTTGCTTTCTCCTGGTGCTCTAGAGAATCCTTGCGTCAAACATGCAGTTGAATTGGAGCAATCCTTCATGGAAGGAGCATACAACCGTGTTTTGAATGCTAGGCAGACAGTACCTCATGAAACATATGTCTATTTCCTTGATTTACTGGCAAAGACAGTCAGGTGAGATTTCCTTGATTTATGGTCGTAGACTGCAATTAGATAGAACGGCTTTTTTATTTAACACACTCGCTGAATCCTATTTTCCATGATTAGTCTCTACATCTCATCTTCTTGTGGCTGTAGGCTTTGTTTCCATTTCTCAATTTCACTAGTTACTCCTTGTTCTAAATGTGCTTGTCCATCATGTTAAAATGAATCTCTTCATGGTTTTGGAACTTTAAACGTGGTTTTACTGGTAGGGATGAGATTGCTGGATGTAGTGAAAAGGCTTATGAGTGCCTCTCAGTAAATGATGCACGGAAAATGCTGCTGTTTTCTTCAGATCAAGAGTTATTTGAATATGTAAAGGAGGTAAAGTTCTTGGTTCACTGTTTTCTCCCCACCCGAGGTTCTTTGAAATGTAAAATTGTAAATATATTGCAGCCAAGAGAATTGCAACTCTCCATCTGTTGTTTAAGTTCTTGATCTTTCAAGGTTTACGTGCTCAGGTCCTATTTGGGACAATTATTTTACGAACAGAAATTGGTGGAAACTAGTTTCTGTCTATTAGTTATTTATGTCTATTGGGAAAAGTTCCTTGTTTCATATACGGTGGAGAAGTGATTTTCCCGACAAACAACTGCTCCAGATTAGTCGAATTGCTTGTATATCTCAGGCACACGGATGATTATTTTGATATTGAAAATTCAGGAGCATCCGGAGTGGGAGATGAAGAATGGATTTGTGTACTTCCAAAAAACAAAGGACTCCACGCCTTGCAAGGAAATTCCGTCGTTGCAGCTTATAAACCAGACTCTAAGTTATGCTAGGGAATTGGAGCGGATTGTTTGAGAGTCGTGTTATTGTTGATTCCATATTTCCATAATCTACTTAGGGAATTGGTACTTTTTCATTGTTACAGAGGGTTTGAGCTTAAAAAAATTATATTTTGTTACAATTCCGTCGTGTGCTTGTTCCAGCCTGCTTGGCTTGTTACTTCAACTTTTTGTTGCTGCCTTGTTATCTTTTACTCATACATTAAAATTTCTGCATGTCAGAGAAACATGTAGAGTGGTCCGTGCTTTGTTTGATATGAGTTACGCTTGTCTAATCAGGTTTCGTTCTTACAACTTTGAAAACATCCGTTCAATGTAGATTGACTCATGATATGACTATATAACCGTAGCTAACCGGATTTGCATTGCATATAATTAGTTTTTATAATGAAATGGAACAAACAAGTGTTTGGTATGTTCAAACCACGGTAGCATTGACGATGTTAAGGACAGGATCACTTTATTATCCCTCCAAGCCTTCTGTTTGAATGGGTGTGGTGTTCTGCTATTGTTGCATATATAAATGAATGGTACATCTGCTCAAAACATACTTTTTAAAATGCGAGAAGGAATATTTATCATTCATCTATACATACAGAGCAACAGAAATGTCGAATGGAATAAAAGATATGGACTCTAGAGAATCACCAGCTCTACCTACAGAGGACAACAAAAGACTGGCCAAATCAAGCATCAAAGTCATCTGATCACAGATGCAGGTTCCAAGACTAAATATGACCAGCTCTAGTATATTTATAACTACATGCAATCTCAAATCGGGGATTCACTCACTGGTATTAATAGGCCAAGCCACAGGTATTCAATCTGCAATAAGACAGCAACAAAATTTATTGTTGACTCTTCATGAATCATGACCTGAATGTGTATCATCCTGTCTGCATCTCGGATCATCTTGATCTGGGAGTTCACCGAGTCTCTCCTGTAAGACCAAAATTTGATGACTCACAAGTAGAACATCGCGCACAACTGATCCTCAAAACTTGAGTAAATACAAGTGGAAAATTTTAAATTTTACAAGAATATGAATACATTACTGTCAAACTACAACAAAAACGAGCCATATTCAAAAGTATCATGTGTGGCAGACTTCTACGGTGAAAGGCTGAGTGCTAACAAGACAGCCCAGCCGTGGGAGCTTTCTTATTGTCGTTGCCCACACAGGTAAACAGAATATGGTAAGAATTGTATGATAGATGACTGGTCTACTAATAATACCTTCAGAGATGAATTCTGGGCAAATATTTGCTCGTACTCACTCCTTATACGAGCCAATTCTGCTCTAAGAGATGCATTTTCTTCGTTTAATGCTTCCGCTCGACTCGCCAATTCATCACATTCTGCCTAAAATTTATGAATGAAAGCAAAAGACATCATTAAATAAACCAGTGCCTGATTAATCAAGAACGGTAGGGGGGATTCACTGCCTGCTTAATCAAGAATAGTTGGGGGTTAGTAACAATGAACCTGCTTTCGTAATCGGGATCGACGAGCAGATTCCCGGTTAGACTGCTTTCTTTTCTGTCTTTTGAGGTCCCTGTCATCCTGACTCACAAAAAACATGTAGATGATCAATATGCAGACGGAATCAAATCAGATGTAAAAGAACAGGAGGACAA